>NC_056735.1:1196130067-1196358439 GCF_019279795.1 Protopterus annectens
AAATTTGGTTTTAAGGGGCCATAGAAATTCTAAAATTTTTTCCGTCTTGGTTTTGTGATGAGACACTACATGCCGAAAAGGAGGGTTAACTGAATCTTTATGTAATTTGGGTATGCCATAGAATTTCCCCAGTTGTGGACAAGGAACCTCCATAAATTTTGCCTCTTCCGTAGAAATCAGTTGTTGTCTCAAAAGTGATTTGAGAGATCTATCAATCTTTTTGAATCCTCGATTGACATCTGACATTTGTACTATGGTATAGTAGTTGCTGTTACTTAGGTCATCCTGTAGAGTGGAAATATAGTGTTGTTGTTCCATCAGTACTATCCCTGTACCCTTATCAGCGGTTATAATTCTGAGGGATTTGTCTCTTTGTAGTTGTCTAAGCTCAATGGCTTCTTCTTTAGAGAGGTTAAACCACTTATGGGGGCTTGGGTGGTTGAGTAGGTTACGAAAGTCTTTTTCACATAGTTTTAAAAAAATCTGCTAAGTATTATTTAAAGGTTGATTGAACAAGCTGTGTTTGCGAGGGAGATTAAGGATCACATTATTGAGAGCACTGTCTAGTTCAGAGTCTTTCTCACACATTAATTTTAAGTTAAGTTTTCTGAGATAAAGTTGTAGATCCAAAAGCAGAGACTGCAGTTCAGCCCTCTGTGAGGGGTGAACGTAAAGCCCTTTTTTAAAACTTGAATGGTATGGCAGGACAAATTTCTATCTGTGAGGTTAAACACCTCGGAGGTGGCAGTATCTGGGATACAAGGGACAACTGTTCTGGTTGTCAAGGGAACATTCTCCTCGGACGTCCTCTGGGGGTACCTCTGACCATAGGAGGTTGCTGGTGAAACAATTTTTTGTCTTGTAATGAGGGAGAAGTAAACTTGTATGGGATGAGCCTAGTGTCTGTATAGATTTGTGGGACTTTCTAAGGAAAATTAATGACAGTTATAGTAAAGAATACCTGTTGGTCACTATTGATGTGGTTAACCTGTACAGTGTGATACCACATGACATTGGTTCACACTGGTTTTGTGAATATCTCCATTCTAAAAATCTAGCACAGGATAGGGTTAATCTTTTTGAACAGATGCTGGATTTAATATTAAGGAGCAACTTCATATTATTTGAAGGTCAATATTTTCTTCAGAAAGAGGGAGTGGCAATGGGCTCTGCTTGTGGCGGCCTATATGCCAGTATTGTCATGCTTGAGTGGGAAAAACAATATTTAAAGACATCTGAATATTTTAAATTTTGTAAGACATACATGTGTTATTTGGATGATATGTTTATATTGTGGAAAGGACCTAGAGATACATTGAATGCTTTCCTGGAATATATTAACACCACAACTTGTTTTTTTAAATTCACGTATTCAATAAACGACACGAGTATAGCATACTTGGACGTCCTTTTAACAAAGGATGATGTTGCGAACAGGTTTCTAGCAAAGATTTTCTGTAAAAATACATACTCCAATAGTTTTTTACATTTTAGTAGTTGTCACCCATTCAAACAAAAATGGGCAGTTGTAAAGGCTCAGTTTGTCCATGCTGCCCGTATGACAACTGTATGGGAGATGTACATTGAGGAGTGTAATTTGCTGAAACAAATGTTTCTCAAGAGAGGTTACTCAAGTTCGTTAATAGACCAAATTTCTAATGAAGTGAACAGTAAGAGAAGGTCTGGGCATTTTGCCCCTATTTTAAACATGAAAAACACTAATGTAGTACAAACGTTAGAAAATGTCTGTTTAACAACTACAGGATTCAACACTATTAATAATATTAACAGCGAACCTACAATATGTGTATCAGCTACACCGAAGTCCTACGAGAATATTTTTTTAACATTTAATAGGGAAGCAAATTACATAAAGAATATTTTGACTAAAAACTGGGAGTTTATTAGGAATGAAAAAGTTATGAGGGACATTTTAGGAGAGGCTCCCATTTGTGTATACAAGAAAGGACAATGTTTAAAAAACATATACGAGACACAGAAAGGTGAGCAGTATAAAGGGTTTATGCACAGATGTGGTAGGTATAAATTCTGTAACAACATTATTGAAACAGATAAAGATGTGGAGATTAACGGAACAAATATCTGGGTTAAAGGCAAATTTACATGTTCTACAGAGAGGGTCGTTTATTGCGCTATTTGTGTTTCCTGCCCATGTTTTTACGTGGGCAAGACTGAAAGAAAATTTAAAACCAGAATTAGTGAACATCTTAGACACATACGAGATGGCTGGGAATGTAATGCCTTAGTGAGACATATTACAGGGTTTCCACAGCATGAATTTTAAGTTCATTATATTGGAATGTGTGGTACCTAGAATTCGTGGGGGGGCATGGCCCTACCTATTAGAAAAATTGGAAATCGCATGGCAGTTGAGACTGAATTCCATGTACTGGCAGGACTGAATGACAACCTGTCTATTAGTAGCCTTTTAAAATTAAAAGCCCTTATAAGACATTGAACTTGTAGTAATAGGGTATGTGAAGGTAATGGTGTAGTGGTTATTACACCTGCTTCATACGTAGAAGGTTCTGGGTTCAATTCCTAGTGGAAGCTGTTCATTTACTTTTCATTATTTTTACTGTTTTACATTTTTATTTGTTTATCTTTTATTAGCATATTTACTGGGGTAATAGAATGCTATTTTAATTATATTATATTAAATGGATTGGTTTTATTATATTGTTTAATTTTTTTTTAAATATCCATGATATATAATATATTTTTGAACTCTAATACTGCTGCTATCTGATTTTGTTTTAGGACATACTGTTGCTTTAAACTTTTTAAGTCTGTTTCAGGATATGATGTCATCCTTACAGGGTTTAAAACAAACTGGACTGTTTTAAAATTTGTATCTGATGAAGTCTCTGTAATCTTGGAATATTGAGACAAAAGCGCTTATATATTTTGTTTATTAAATAAAAAACGTGCTTGGTGGTTTTAAGTATATCAGACAAGCCTTCTGGCTTCAAGAAATGTGTCATGTGCGGGCATAAAATCCCCAGTTCAGACACCCACACAGAGTGTGCATATTATCTAGGCCCTAAGCACCTAGACATTGATTGTGACGTATGCAAGCATTTCAACTCCTGAGCATTAATAGATAGAAAGAACAAGGTGATACTTAGGGGTCTGATTCCCTCTAAACATTCCTCTACAGCTGCTGGGGCTCAGACCCCCAAGAAACCAGATAAGGGTGATTCTGTTGCCAAGGATTCTCACAGGAGTTCCCCAGATTGCTCTTCTGCTTCCACTTTGTCTTCATCTCTATCTGCAGAGCCACTGGCTAAACTTGCAAGAAAATCACTCAGACTGTTCTGGATCCAAAGCTACGATCCAAAGGATCCCCTCGGATTATTTCTCCAACTCTGATCTCAGAGGCTGTCACATCCAGATTTCCTTAATAATTTCTAGAGCAGTCTCCTAGATGACATTCAAAGACTTCTACTGCTGCCTCTCTTCAGTCTTCCAGCAGCCTATAGGAAGCAGATATGGATAGGATGATGAGGAAGTTGTTCAGGACATAAATTCAAATGGGAGTGTTCTCGGCTCTGACCCCATCAGGTCTATAGCATCTGCATAGAGCCACACCACCTACCATATCTCCTTCTCTGACCTGTCCTTCTCTTTCTGACCCATTGGATCTGAAAGCTTTGAGGTCGTCTTCCTCAGATCTGAAGATTTTGGTGTGTTTGACTCAGATGATTTCTTTGAGTTGTTCAGCCCCAAGTACTTCAGAGTCAGATGACTCTCTGGGCCAAAGATCTGGCTCTGGAGTATTGGAGTCAACTCCAAAATTGTTGGAGCTATCTCTTCCACTCAGAGAATCAGCATTAGATAGATCTGCTCTGTTCCATCTCCCTTCTCAGGTGGTTTGCCTGCAGGACAGTTTGAGCTGACAATCCCGGAGTCTGCTTTGTCAGATCCATCAGTTTCTGATTCTCCCAAGTGCTCCACCTTTGATGTAGTGGAAGAGAGTATTCTCTGTGCCTTGAGTTCAGACAACCCTATCCTCTTCAGATCAGACTTCCCTGTCTTATTCCGTTTTTCATCCAGAGCCTTGTTCATCCATTTCATATGGACAGCCAGCCCGAGCCAGTCTCCAGGCCACCCAGCAGGGTATTGTTAACTTTTCTGTTACCTGTCCAGAGCATCCCACTGAGGAGGTTCCTTGGAAGAGAACTTGCAAAAGGAGGCACTTACGCTCTCAACAAGAGTTTGTCACTGAAGACACTGATTTTGATGAAGGGGAAGGGTACTCCAGATCACCACCTGATGTCTCATTTGGAGACATTTTTGGATCTTCTCAAACAAAGGGGTAGTTGTTCCCCTACTTATTCTTCTTAAGATGAATCAGTATTTCTGGAGGCTTTTGGGTCTGTCCCATCTACCTCTTGGGTGACTCCGCCCACCGATGAGCTCATAGATTTAGTCTCTTGGCAGGCATGAAAGGAACCAGACACAGCTCAGCCTATACCTAAGAGAGCAGACAAGATCCTTGTGCCACCCAAAGACCACCCACACTGGAGTAAAGGAGTACCTGCTGATGCCATGGTTGTTGGGGCAGCCAAAAGACAGGAACTAATGGAACAAAGTTCTCTGTCCGTCACCCTAACAGGGAGTCTAGGGAGATGGACAGATTTGGGAAGCATGTCTGTGCTTCAGCGACTTTCTCTCTTAGGTTGCTGAATTATTAGGCACATTTTACCGGACTTCAGAGAGATTTGATCAAGGAGCTTACCAAATTTCTCTCTGGGTCCATATTTTCTGAGGAAGGGAGTACCATTTCCTCACAGCTGGCCACCCTTCAATCCATTTCCAATTCATCCATGAGGCTGATCTTTCATGCTGCTAAAAGTACATCACGGGAGGCAGGTTCAGGCATTTCTGTTGAGAGACATACCTGGATGCACTTGTGTGATGTTGCAGAACCCTTCAAATCTTCTTTCGTCAATGCACCCTTTGACGGAACCTTAAAAGATACACACGAAGAATTTGCCCAGGGGCAGAGGGGGGAACTGAAATGTAAGATGCTGCCCTGGCAACAGAGGTGGTCCACATAATCAGGGATCTAGAGATTCCTTCTCAGACAGATCCTATCAGCACTCCTGAATGGAGACCTGACTTTCTGTCTGTGGGAGGCAGTCCGGGGTCATCTATCCCTGCACCAGAGAGCCTGGCTAGATATTGCAAAAGATTCATGGGTGCAATGGATAATATCCAGAGGTTATATCATACCATTTTCCCATCCCTCTCCATTCATTTCGAAGAAAATCCTCATGTTCCACCCAGTCAGAGGGAAGCAACAGCACTAGAAATAAAACTGCTAGAAAAAAGTGTCATCCAAAAGGTCCGGCCAGATCGGAGAGAGTCCGGATCTTATTCAAAATTCTTTTTAGTGCCAAAAAAGACAGGGGACTTGAGACCAGTTTTGGATCTCAGCAAATTAAATCAATCAGTTCAGTGTACAAAGTTCCGGATGGTCATGGTTCAGTCCATTCTGCTGTTTCTGCACAAGGATGACTTGGATGTGCTCAATAAGGTCTGAAAGATGCATACTATCATATCGATGTGAACATGTGATCCAGAAGGTTTGTATGCTTACAGCTGGGACCCAGTCATTACCAGTTCAGAGTCCTGCCATTTGATCTGGCTTGCCGGGCCTAACACACAACCTTCAACAAAGGAACGCCCATTCACGCTTATCGACACACAGAAGACGCTCTTACTGAGAATCAAACGGGCAACATCTAACTGTGAGGCGACAACGCTACCGCAGCACCACTTCAATATACCCACTAAAATAGCTTCTCTCCCTCTGTCTTGGATAAAAGCTATTCAATTCTAGGTCAAAAAGATTGTTCAGAATTCTTCTCTTCCAGCACATGTGATACTTCAAGGCTTGGGATCCATGTCAGCAGCAGTCACTCTTGTACTGCTGGCCAGGTTCCATATGAGAATCCTCCAATGGGGACACACAACTTAATGGTCTATTCTCCAGCACCAGTTATCCAGGCCAGTCAAAATAACTCAAGCTTGCAAGAATTACCTCCTCTGATGGATTTATTCCAATCAATACAAGAAGGCCATCCCTTTGTTCTCCATCAAGAGAGTATGGCAATGGGCGATTTCCTCCAATCATTTTCTGATAGTGACTCACATCCCAGGGAAGTCCAAAGTGATTGCAGACAAGTTAAGCAGGTACATTCTGATGCCTCGTGAATTAACTGAAAATATCACATGGCAGGGATGATTTTCTGTCGATGGGGCCTGACCGCATTGTGACCTTTTCACATCTCCCCTCAACGACAAGTTCAGCAGATTCTTTGCCCTGATTTCCCCCCCCCCTCCCCACTGGGGGAGTCACAGAGGGATGCTTTACTTCACACTTGGCCCTCCGGTCTTCTTTATGCTTATCACCCATTACCCCTCATTCCCAAATTTCTCTAGAATGCATCTCGATTGAAGAGCACAGTTATCCTTATTACACCTCACTGGCCTTGTCAGATCTGGTTTCTCTTCCTTTGGCCTCATCTTTTACATCCTCCCTGTATCCAACTCCGAACCTCCTGTCTCACCTGGCAGGCATGAATCATCTGGACATTTCAGGCCTAAAGTTGACTGCATGGTTTCTCCAGTTCCATTGATTGCTATACAGCCCAGGCTCTCGTGTCCTATCCATCATATTCTGTTGTCTTCCCATAAAGCTTCCACTAGAAAAATTGTTTCTTTTGGGCACATAGAAAGAATTTAAACCTTTTTTCAGCATTGATTTCAAAGGTTCTTGACTTTTTAGCTACAATTTTCAATAAGGGTGCTAGTTCCTCAACTATCAGAGTACAATTACCAGCCATTTTCAATTTTCACAGGAGTAGATAAGTCTACTTTAGTTTCCTCCAAGCTCAGCTGTGCTCAGGAATGTCCTTAGAGTCTTCCTGGTTTTTAGGTAGCTGGGGTGTCTGTCCCAAATGTTGAGGAATGAATGAAAATTACATCAGATAAAAAAGTTATGTACTCACCATAGCATTCCATCTGTGTCATCCATTTTCATTATTCCTCAACCTCCCACCTACCTACCCCCACCTTGTTTTACTCCTGGATAGATTGAAGAGTATTGGAGGAACCTCTGTTCCTTGTTTGAGCTTCAGCTTCTGTTCCTTTCTTAATTTCCACTGCTATGGGCAGCAAACTAGATCTGAGGTATGTTCATAGGTGTTTACTAGGCTAATGATCACAAGGGCCTTTTTAAGCCTAGCTATGCATCCCAAATCTCTAACGAGTTCTGATACCATTGATAAGTGTAAGCATGGGCCTGGGAGATGAACCATTTACAGGTTACTTGTTTGCATCAGAGACATAGGTGCCAAACTAAGGATAAATTTCCGGTTTCCCATCCAATTGTCCAAGTTCTACTTGCATTGGATTAGGGAGGAACTCTCCTTCACATGGATGGGGAGCCTGTTCCATAGATGGGGTCGTCTCTGGGATTCATACCTATCTCTCCAGCAGGTCCTATTTATATCACAGGCAAGATTTAAGTCTGTAGAACAAGTAATTCTAGTACTGTTTGTTTTGTGGATGTGTGGGAGGTCCATCAGAGTGGGGTATATCAATGCCCTGTATGCCAGGCTTAGATGTCCCCTCAAAAGCCTGTAGAAGACAGAATACAGGGATAGAGCCTTGAGGCAGTCTGCATAGGACATATTACTTATGCCCTGTATTCTTTTAGTGAGGAACCTCTGTGGACGTTCCAGTTGTTGGATATGCCTGGTTAGGTACATGCCATAGGGGGGCATTGTACTCCGTGATAGGTCTGGATGAATGCCGAATACAGTGGAACAATGACTTCCTTGGACTTAGATGCCATACCTTTGTTTATAAGTTGTGCAACATAAAATTATTTCCTCACCACTGTAGACACGTGATGATCAAAGGCTAAATTAGTATCTGTGTGTGTCCCGATGTCCCTGACTACTGAGTCAACTGTAAGGGGTGTATTGTCAATATGATAGTTACCAGGGATGGATGACTTCCCAAAGGATACTATTATGCATTTCTTGGCATTTAGTTTTAGTCAGTGACTATGACACCAGTTGTTTGTCTGTGTCAGCCCCTCCTGGAGAACATTTGTGTCAGTGTGAGATTCAATGACAGCTCCTAATTTGCAATCAATGCCAAAAAGGAGCGGTCCAATTAAAAGCCAGAAAGGTGGCTGGGCATTATAGGTAATGGGAGGAGTTCAAAAGTTCCAAGTATTCTGTGACCTGGAAGAAGCAGCCAAGTTGGATCCGAGGATTGGATCCAAACCCAACTGTTGAGGAAGAATGAAAAGGACAACACAGATGGAACGTTATGGTGAATATATAGCTTTTTTTTTTTTATCTTCCCTTGTTAAATTTTTAATATCTTTTGTTTGGCTTTCACAGTGGCCTTCAAGAAGCTTGATTACCATTGTCAGGTTAATACTTTTAACTACACACATACTCATCAGTTTTGTTTTTTGTACACTGTTAATGATTAGCTGAATTTTCTTGTGAGTAGTAACATATTACAGAGTCCTGATAGTTGTATTGAATAATGTTATCTACCTTGACTTTTCTCTTATTATATATTTAATCTGATTAGAAAATTAAAGTACAGTACATCGCTGTGCTCATTGTTTATTCCAATCAGGGTTTTCAAGTAAAATCAGTTCAGGTATATTTTTGCATGTTAAACACAGATCCACTATCTGAAGCTTTAGGATGCAGTGATAGTCTCCCTGAATTATGTCCCAAGTGCGTATTTTCCAGACCCTTTATTTTCTTAGTTTTGAACACCTGTACTTTCCTGAGGTATATTAAATGGCTTTTTTAGACTTTGGGAAACAGCAGTACTTTAGGTCATTGAATGAATGAGGCATATGGATGGAGAGTGACTGAAAGAATTGATAAGACTGTAGTATATTGAAATTAACTGGAAATGACTGGAATGAAAGTCTTTACCTGTTAATTACCCAAACTTGTACCAGTCTCTCCTTTATGGGTCAAGTCTTTTGTACTTTTCAGAATGAATTCTGCAAGCACTGCAGTTTGGTTAATAAGGCTTTATTAAATGTTAACAAATATTCACATATCCAAATACTTTGTTCAGTTACAGTCTGTAGAAATTCTGAGTGCTGGTTAACAATAACAGTGCTGTTAAATATATCCAAAGTTTCTGCAGGTATATTCTGATTCTCCTGAATAATATCAACTGAAACAGTTTTTTCCTCTAGAATAGTATGAATATTTGACCTGATTTCTGTACTCAGGCTCGATTCTCTGTACTGCAAAAGACCCTTTTTCATGTCAGTCCAAAAGCTAACTTACTTTCTAAAATGCTGGATATTTAATCTTTTCTGTATGTCAGTCTGAACTAACTTCCTTCACTGACTGTGTCTGACATATATTCTCATAATACCAAAAACTTGTAATGTTTTACATGCCACTTTAACCTTGGTTTCCCAAGCCTTGTTTTCCATGGGCCTTATGTAGCATTCCATTGCAAGTACATCTTTTTCTTGAGAAAGGAGCATTGTGTATTTCTGCACATCTCATGCTTTATCTTTCCTTTCTAATGAATTGTCTTTCCCTGAAACTAAATACATACATAAAAACACAAGACTGACTATATTTTTAGGGCAGCAGTTAGCATTGTTGCATCACAGCAAGATGTTCTCCATTTCAATTCTCGTCTGGGGTACCTTCTGTGCAGAGTCTGTATATCCTCCCTGTGTTTGCATGGGTTTCCTCCCGCATTCCACCGACATGCATCTGGAGCGTTTCTCCCTGGACATCTGCTGAAAATGGGCTGTATCCCAGTTGGACTTTCCTGGTAAATAAATGTTAAATAAAATAAATTATTTTACCTTAATGTACTATAGTGAATTTATTAAGAATACCCTCACTCTTAACAGTGAATCTCTCTAGTTGACTGAATATGCTGTTTAATATTAGATTATAAAGCTTGTTATTGATTTCAGTACTCAAAATGGATGCCCCCCCCCCAAAACTTGATGATACTACATTTAGTAGCAGTAACAGCAAGACTAATGTTTGCATTCTGTGATTATTTTTTCATCCCTTTCTGTTGCATACTGTATCATTTCCTAATTTGCAGTCATCTGCAGTTTTGCTAACTCCAGATCTTAGAAAAAAATAGGCTAAATAAATTAACTCAACAGAGAGCCTTATGGGACCATTGTGGTAGTTTTCATGTTCTGCAATGACATTGATGGTGTTCTGTATCACCCAGGTCATTTGAATTCAGCTTTATTTGCTGTATTTTTTTATATGTTAAGATCTCCAAGTCTGAAGTTATTTTGTATATAGGTAGCTGTAAATAGTCTGGTAAAAACAGGAAGACAACACCACCTAGTTCTGTTTATCCTGCAACAATGAATGGATATAAATTTGGGAATTTGTAAGTACAGAAGTGTATCTTTACATCAGGTTTCTGTCTTTATTTAATGAGAGCTAGCTGTTTTACCTTTTCTGAAGAATCTTTTGCACTTGTTTCTTGCCGTACAGTAATTTAGCAATGGGAAGTAGTTAACTGAATCTTTATATTCCATCCAGGTTGTTTTCTTTTTAATGGAAGCTTTTTGATTCAACTCTGTTAGCCATAGTACTGTCTGCTCCAATCTAATTTTCAACTGGTAATACTTGTTTTGAGGTTTGTCACTCGTCTAGTCAGGATAAAACAGGAAAACATCTGTGGGTTCTGTTCAAGCAGCTTTATTATGTACAAACATCAGGATTGAGGCTTAATAACTTTTAACTTCGATAAACTTATTAAAAAGCTAGCTATCACACTCACATGCTCACTCTGGCTGCACACTCAAAATGGCACTGAAGCTAGCATGTCCTTGTTATTTATCTGCACGTGCTGTCCTGGAAACACTTCTTAAAGGTACAACACACACACTATTCTACATCCTCCCTCTTTGCGAAATGAATCAGACATTATTGATGACATTAATTGACATGCAATTGTTACAAAATAATTATTTGCTATACAATTATACAGAACTAAATGCATACAGACAGTTATGTCCAGGTTGTTGTGTATTTTACACTAGGTCTGGAAATACGACCAAATCATGTGATATAGAAATTATAACTAGGTCTAGCAACTGGGACTGTCTGTGCTGAATATTCAACTTTGGAGACATCAGGAACATCATCAAGAATGGAAGTAGAAATTAAGACACGTTCTGCAACAGGAACATTGTCTGAATTGCTCTGAGATCTAGAGTCTGTATCACATTAATAATGCTGCAGTATCAATTCTGATACAGGAAGATGATGTCTGCGATTTCTCCTGTGCTCCACACCCTCAGATTCTATGAAGTAGGATCTATGCTCGGCACATATATGTGCTACTTAACCAATCCGATCAAAATCTTTTGCAGTTTGTATCCTCACTGTCTCTCCTCCTTTCAATAGAAGAAGAAATCTACTTGATTTATCATAGCTGGACTTCTGGAAATAACTCTTTCCAAATACTTAGGCTTTGATTGTTCTGTTCTTAGCTTTAAGCCTCAACAAACTGGAACTGATAGGCAGTGTTGTTCTGGTTTGCCTAGATAGAAGTCTGTGAGCAGGTGAGCTAAGTATATTGTCACTGGGTACATTTCTGAGATTAAGTAAATTCAAAAAGACATTGGTATTATCATGCTTTGACTTTTCTAGTAATTGCTGTGAACTCTGTACTGCACGTTCAACTAGTCCATTTGACTGAGGATATTCTTGACTACTAGTAACATGTATGAAGTCCCATTCTTTTGCAAATTTCTGAAACAACTGACTGGTAAATTGAGTACCATTGTCAGAAATAACTTTATGTGGACTACCATGGACTGAGAAATAATGTTTCAACTTGGTGATAATAGCAGTGGACGTTAGGTTAGGTAGTAAATCGATCTCAAACCAGTTCAAATAAGAGTCTACCCAACCCTAAGTAATGCTGATTGTTCCACTCAGATATATCAATGGCTACTGTTGACTTAACTGAAGTGGTTCTTTTTGCAAATCCGGTTTAGTACTGTTGCATCCTGAACAAGAAGAAAGTACTTTATCAATGTATTTTGCTAGAGAAGGCCAAAATACTAGTCCCCTCACCCTTCTTTTGGTAGATTCAGAACCTGGGTGACCACGATGCAAAATCTGGATGTATTCATGTTGTAAGGAAGCAGGAACAGCAGTTTTAGGATCTTTGAAAATAATGCCATCTTCCATCAACATCTCATCTCTGTAAGGAAAATAAGTTGGCACGTCAGGCGGTACACTAGATTGCTTCACTGGCCACCCAGCATTAATGTGGTGGTTGAGCTTTTGCAAAACTGGATCACTCTTTGTATGATCTCTCAGCTCATCAAGTCTTGTGGTAGAAAAATTATGTACTTCCATGACATCAAAGCCAAAAGTCTCTGCAGTAAGCTGTTCTATTGTATTTCTGGGGAATCTGGATAAGGCATCAGCCAGATAAATAAGTTTGCCTTTTGTATAGAAAATTTTGAAGTTGTACTTTTGCAATCTGAGCATCATTCTTTGAAATCTCGCTTGAGCTGAATGCCTAGGCTTCTTTAAAATAGTGACTAGAGATTGGTATTCAGTTTCAGTCTGAATAGCTCAACCATAAATATAATCATGAAACTTTGAACATGCAAATACTATTGCCAAAAGTTCTTTCTCAATTTGAGCATATTGCATTTCAGTTTGTGTAAGAGTTCTAGATGCATATGCTGCTAGTCTGCCTTCTTGAAGAATAACTGCGCCAAGACCAAATTTTGAAGTATCACAGGAAAGAGTGACTGGGTTTATTGACATCATAGTATCTTAATGTGGGTGGGGTGGCAATTTTCTGCTTAATGCCTTCAAATGCTCTCTGGTGCTGTTCCAGCCAAGACCCTGTAGCATTTTTGCATGTTAGCTCTCTCAAAGGCGCTGTTACCTCACTGAAGTGTGGTACAAACTTGCCTAAATAGTTGACCATACCAAGAAAACGTTGTAGAGCTTGAACATTATCTGGTGTTGGCATCTCTAGAATGGCTGCTTGCATGGATGGGGCTGGTCACAAGCCAGTGCTAGTAAATAAATGACCTAGATATGTAACTTCTGGTAGTCTGAATTTGTACTTTAGAGGATTGAGCTTCAAGTTCACTTCACGTGCTTTGTCTAGAACTTTCTTAAGGTTTCTGTCATGCTCTACTTCACCATTGCCTCCAACCAGTAAATCATCTACTATTATGCCACAAGGATAACCTTAAAAAATTTGCTCAATTGCACGCTGAAAGACTTCACTTGCAGAATTTATTCCAAATGGCATCATGAGGATTCTATAACTTCCAGATGGGGTGCTGAAAGTAGTTAGTAATGAAGATTTGCACTCAAGCATTACTTGCCAAAATTAACTTTCATTCAGTACAGAAAAAAAGTGGCATTTGGTATTAGGGCTGCAAATTCCTCGAGTATATGCATAGGATGATGTGGTCTGTTTAATGCTTTGCTCAAATCTCTTGAGTCAATGCATATTCTGATTTCATCTAAGCCTTTTTTGTGAGCTGCTGCCATGGAAGACACCCATTCAGTTGGTTCTGCAACTGGACAAATTACACCTTGCTGCACTATTTTATCCATCTGAGCTTTTGACTTTGTCCTGCATAGCTATTGGAACTTTTCTTGCTGGTCTGACTTCATTAAATATGAATATGGGTCTAACTTCATAGAATATACAACTGGAAGTTTGTCTAATTTTCCATCGAAAACATCAACATACTCTGAGAAAATAGCTTCAGTAATATTGGAACTGAGATGTGTGCTTATATGATGAACTTCTTTGGTAAAAGAAAGCAGATTAATTCACAAACTCTCCGAGACCCAGCAATGACTGCACAGGTCTTCGCACTACATAGAATAGTAAGCTGTAGCAATTCCTAGCCAAATAACATGACAGCACTACTGAGCCTTCAGTTTGAATTTCTTCACCTCCATAAGCAACAAATTTCGCACAACTGGCCACATTAAGTTGCTTACCAGCTCTCACCTTAGCAAATACACTTTGAACCGGTGTTTACTTTGAGCTCGGTGGATTTACTATTGATCTGGACAGTACAAAACACTTTGTTCTTTGCCAATAAATCTACTTTATCAACCTTTTCACCAATTACTGATATGCCATCTACGTAGAAAGTTAGGGTTGCAGCTTCTCTATATGATCAACATGCTTTTTTTAAGTGACCCTTCTTTATAACTGTGTGAAGTTTACTTTTTTTGCAAAACTTTTGAAAACTGTTCCATTTTTTTTTACACTTGTGGCACTGCTGACCAAATGCTAAGCACTCTTCTCTTTTAGACTCGTGATTGGCAACACAATTGTGACAGTTAACAGTAAAGCTTGATTTGGGTCTTGCTGATTCACCCTTGTACTGCACTGAGCATGTCCTTCTCATTGAACTATTCTTAGAACTTGCTGGAAAACTACGTTTTTTTACCTGCCACACCCACAGGGGTTACAGCTTCCATGTGCTTAAGCCTGCTTCTGCTAGCCACGTGTTGCATGCTGTCTACATTTGCTCTGGAGCCTGCTGAAACCATGCTCTTATCACTTGCCAGCATATTTGTGTGCCTTTCTGTAACTTCATGGATTTGACAAATCTCAGTAGCTTTGCTCAGTGTTAAATCACTGTGATGAAGCAAAATCTTTCGAACTGCAACACTATTAATACCACACACAAGCCTGTCCTTTATTAACTCATCTTTTAAGTCACTAAACCTACATATTTCAGCTTTATTTCTCAGGTCAGTAAAAGTTTCCCCTGGCTTTTGATCTCTTGTATAAAACAAATGCCCCTCTAATGTAACATTTGCCTGGAGGTTGCACATTTCCCTGTATTTCCATTTCAAACACTCTGGGTCTTCCCTTGATTCAGCCTGTACAACAATGTGATGGTTTACCCCTTCTTCTTCTTCTTATACTCTTGGTGCATAGACAAATAAACATTCTCTTTCAGTGGCCTCTGAGCAAGCTAGGTTTAGCAAAATTAATGCCCTGGTGTGTGCATCTTTGTCAGAATAAGCTGCTTGTATAAAAATACGGTACTCTTGCTCAAATATTCTCCAATTCTCTGCAATTATTCTGATCAAATGCAAGTGGACCTGGTCTGCAAAATGCCTCTGCCATATTAACACATACCAGTGAAGGCTTTTGCAAGTATGCATGAACACACGCACACACACCAGAAATTTATGCCAATACTTGTAACTATGCCCAATAGCACAACAAGCCTCTGAATAGCTGAACTTTGCGAAATATGTCTCCTGGGCACAAGAATACTTTTGAAATCACTATACTGTAAGAAGTCACCTCTTATCAGTGTAAGAAACATTTCAAAATAACTGCACTGTGCAAATAATCTGGCCAGAAGAAGCTCAGAATAAGAAACTTTTCAAAGTAACTTTGCGAATAAATGGTACACAGCACACCAAAACTTTCCCAAAATGGTTGTACTTTGCTAAATAACTCTGTACAGTGCAAGAAACACTGTGTAATGGTGGTACTCTGTGAATAGACAGACCCAGCACAGGAAAATTTTTGAAATGTCTGAATTTTGACTGTGTTTTACGAAACAGTTGTACTTTGCACACAGATAAACACTTCGGAATAAATGCACAGTAATAAGCACACTGTAAGCACTTTTACACACTGATACTTCAAATAATTCTAGTTATGCCCTGAATAACTTCAGTCAATACGAAACAATAGTTTATGCCAAAACACAGTCATTTGCCAAAAAACATGCAGTTGCCTTGCTTTGTTTATACGTAATGTGCCCTTTTTGCTCTTTATTGTATTTGTTTTGTTTGTTTAATCTTTTTTCATGCCTATTATACTTTTCTTGTGCTCGTTTTACTCTGAACATGCTTGTTTTGCAATTCTGAGGTAATTCCAAACCCCTTATGTGCTTTTCTGATCGTTTTATCAGATATCTTAATTTTAAACATTTTGTTTAATTAATAAACTTTTTGTGCCTCTCGCTTGCTTAATAATGTATTCTGTGCCCTTATAATGCTCCATTTTATCTTTTTAATAAAATAAATAATTTGTGCAAGTTTTCATTACCTTTGGTTCATTTCTGGCTCTTTTTTGTACTCTGTTCTCTTATTTCACCTTCAGTGTTAACTTTGCACCTCATTGCTTTGAAAAGCAGTCTCTGGAATCCCCATTTTGACACCATGTCACTCGTCTGGTCATGATAAAACAGACTGACATGTGGGTTCTGCTCAATCAGCTTTATTACGTACAAACACATCAGGATTGAGACTTAATAACTTTAACTTGGGTAAACTTATAAACAAACTATCACACTCATACATGCTCACTTCCTGGCTGCACTCTCAAAATGGCACTGAAGCTAGCATGTGCTTGCTATTTATATGCACACGCTGTCCTGGCAGTGCTTCTTAAAGGTACCACACACACACACACACACACACAAAAAATTCTACAAGGATTAAGAAGGAAGTTTATGTTATAGCACAGGCAGAAAACTATAATTCAAGGTGGAAAGGGATGATGATGACGCAGGGAGGAAGCTCAAGAAATGAGAGATTGGGATTTTGGATCCAGACTCTAAAGGAGAACAACCAAAATCATACAGAGTATTCTGTTCATAAAATAGCAGGGTGTATTCTAAGAACCAAACCAGTACGATAATGGAGAAAAGAGATTTTGCCAGTAGGGTTGACTGTGGTCAGGGATACAAATAATAGGCAAGAGGGGGGCTGGAATTTATTGGAGAAAACTGGCAAAGGAACCAAGGTATTGGGAACAAACTAGAAAGGGAATGGTAAAAGAATGGGAAGAGGCCAAAAATATATTTGGACTACAGGCTAGAGATTGCCTGTCAAGGATTGATATCAGAGTATAGGCAAAGGGAAAGAAATAGGGGGCTCCTAAGTGGAAGACCAGCACTTGTACAGTTTTTAATAGAATGTAGAACAGAAACTGCCATTAAAAAGGGAATAATTAGTAAAGCATATAAAATACTGTATGATAATTACAAGAATCAATCAGAGGAGCTTAGAAAGAATTGGGAAGAGAGATTAGATAAGCAATTCACAAAGAGTCAATGGGGGGATATATGCATATCTCCCAAATATGCAACAAAGTCTAGAAGATTTAGGATCTTTGCCTGGAAATAGTTTACATAGGTATTTTTATACCCCAAGTAGACTCCAGATAATTTTTCCTCAGGTGGATAGCAAATGTTGGAGGTGTGATGGGCAAGAAAGAGGTAGCTGGGGACATATATTTTGGAGGTGTGATGAGCTAGCAGACTTTTGGGATTCCCTGCGGGCTGCTCTGTCGGAGATGCTGGGTGGGAGGATTGGACTGACTGGGGAGATGATTTTTTTGAGTTATGCTACAGAATCAGAATTACCTAGACATAGTAAAGCCTTGCTGAGTCTAATTATGGTGACTGCCAAAAAAACAATTACTAGAAAATGGAAATCAAAGTGTAGACCAACTTTACTAGAAGTAGCGAATATAGTAACTGAGATAAAAACAACTGGAAGTGAGATCTTTAGAAAAGGGAAGGAGCAAACTACATAGAAAAAAATGGGAATTGTGGAAAAAGTATATGCAGAGCAGGAATGAGGTTTAAGCGGCGGGATTTGAATGAGCTATATAATGCTTAACTGCCAATGACTAGAATGTTTATACGTGATTAGTAATGTTTACAACTGCAGTTGTTGCATTGGTGTCTGATGTAAACTGTTTACAACTAAAGTGATTTCATTTTGTATATTTTTCATTTATATAAATGTAAGATTGCCTTTGTCACGTGGAAATTAATAAAGTTGTTGGGGCAAAAAGAAAGAAGGAAGTTTTCTAGTTTTGTATTGTGTGGTAGCTTCTCAATGGTCCCTCAAAATTGGTTGTTAGCAGTAGGCTTCGTGAGTCTCTCGTGCATTAATAAGGCCCTACCTAGTCTGTACAACAAATGTAATACCTTTTTTTTTTTTTTGCAGGGGGGAAGGCCCCCACACTTTCCTTACTTACATACAACTCCACAATCACTCAACTCTGAAGAAGAAAAAAAAAACCACCATACACAGTGAATCAGTGCTGGTGCAAAAACTGGTGGTAGGAAGTGATGGTGGCCATTTAACAATCCACATATACTTTTGTAAACCCACTTACCTAATAACTGCAGTACTTAGAAATGATGCATAGACTTTTACAGTTTTCTATGAATTGTGATCCCATTAAATGGGTTTTAATAGCCTAAGTTCACTGATTTGTGATTCAATGAAATGGACATTCAATGAAATTACATACACCCATGTATCTGTATATCTATCTATCTATCTGGGTGCATAGTGTTTTGCTGATGAATTTTCATCAGGGGGGTGTCACAGTTGATTGGAAATCAGCTATTTAAAAGTGCTGGCATTGTAAGTTAGAGATCATGGTACAGTGGAGGAGCAGGCAATATGCGCTTTCCCCAATGTAGTGTGATTTTGGAGCTGGTATATATAACTAGTAGGGGGAGCGAGCTGAATTATTTTGTATTTCATGTATGGCTTTTGGCGAATTGTGGATCGATGACTTGTGCTGTTAATCAAAAGTTAGGTTTCCATACATACATATATATATATATATATATATATATATATATATATATAATATGGGTCCACTATGTAATTTCGAAATACTGAAATCCCAAAATTCAGTATTTCAAAATTACATAGCCGAAAACTCAAAATTCCAAAACTGGCAGAAGTGTGAAATTCAAAATCCTGAAGCACGGAGATGTTGAATTTCCGCTTCCGCTGGTGCAGTGTGTGGATGTATCGGTTGAATTTAGGTAAGTTTGTGTGTGAAATGTGTTGGTTAGGGGCTTTAGTGTGTGTAAGTGTGTGTTGTGACTGTGATGTGCGTGTGTGAGGGACTGTAAGATGTGTGTGTGTGTGAGTTTCGTTTGTGTTTCTGTTTGTGCGATCTCGGAGTTAGAATATATAAGTAGGGGGGTGGGGGGGCACAGCCCTTCTGCTTATCTATAGTGTAGATGCATTTATTTGATTGTGGGGAGGGTTGTGTTTGTGTGTACTGTATGTGTAGCGTAGTTTCGGCATTTTGAATTTCGCGGTTGTGTGTTTTTGGAATTGTGAGTTGTCCTTGGGTTTTCGGCTATGTAATTTCGAAATACTGAATTTCGGGATTTCAGTATTTTGAGATTACATAGTGGACCTATATATATATATATATATATATATATATATATATATATATATATATATATATATATATATACTATCGTCGAACACGGAGTTCGAAGCTAATATCGATGTCAAAAAAAATCTAGACAGTTTTAACATGGGTCGGTAGGGAAATGTTTGTAGTTCGGAATAATACTGAACACCTACCTCGACCCATGTTAAAACCCGTTCCTAGATTGTTTTTTTCACATCGATATTACCATTTTCGAACTTCCGTGTTCGACGATAGTACAGTCGACGGAGTACGGTTCGAAATTTTGATAGTAAACCATATATATATATATATATATATGTGTGTATATTGTATATAAAATATATATATATATGTGTATATATATATATATATATATATATATATATATATATATATGTATATATATATATTATGTGTGTGTGTATATATATATATATATATATATATATATTATATATAAAATATATATATATTATATATAAAATGTATATATATATATATATATATATATATATATATATATGTATATATATTATATATAAAATATATATATTGTGTATATGTATATCTATAAATATATATAAGTGTATGTATATTATGTATAAATATATATATATATGTGTATATATATTATATAAAATATATATATATATATATATGTATACATATATTATAAAATATATATATATATATACACACACACACACACACACACACACACACACACACACACACACACAGCGAGAGACATGTGCGCATGCTCTCTCTCTCTCTCTCTCTCACACACACACACACACACACACACACACACACACACACTCACACACACACCTGTATATATTTATATCTATAGATAGGTACATATATTTATATCTATTTGATGTATATCTAGTGGTCCAAGTTGAATTGACACCCACACACTTTGGAGCATGCTCTGAGGATAAAACTCATTATTTTTTTTTTTTTTGCAAGGGGCAAGCCACCCCCCCCCCCCCCCCACCTTGCTACTTACATATAGTAAGTCCAAGCTCACACAGTCCCACGGGAAAGGGGAAATTACCCAACCTGGGAAATTGTCGATCTAACAAATGTCAACCATCTGTGTTGCTGATCAAACTGATGATTTCAGGAAGGCAGACAAATTGTTTGTCTCCTATAATCTATGTAAGGAGGGACTGAGTGCCTAAGCAAAGTGAATTGTTGACTGCATTGTTTTTCCTTCAGACTGCTAACCATCCACTGGAAAATGTTGCAGCCAAAGTTCACAGAAAGCGATTGCCTTCTTTCAGCAGTTACTTCGAGAATGTGTCCATTGTTGCCATTTGTGTCACACTCCTTTGGTCATCGCACTCCTTCACTAGCTTTATTGCTTGGCCTGCAGCTTTGGCAGTAGGGGCTTCATTAACATCTTGACGTTTTAGAACTCTGCCTTCTAATCAATTAACGTTTAGGAGTCCCTTAGCTCTGTTCTCCTGGGGCGGTTTTGTCTGTCACTGATTAGGATTCTTCCTAACAGTAACTCACTGCAGAAGACCTTCATAGTGAGACTACCAGATGAGTACTCACCTTATCACTTTTATGTGGAAGAATGTCCTCCCCAGTGGGTGCCTCTTACCCTTCCCTGTAGTTAGTCTCTACATCTAGTAATTCATGGATTTTCCTGCAAGTCAAGCAGACATATAGTTTTATATCCTTGTGATCCAGTGTTGCCTATTTTCATCCGATTCAGCTATGGGTTGTCTGATCTGACTGGATGCAAATTCTGCACCAGTTCTGAATCTGTTTGGTTCCAGGGCACTGACTCTTCCTTTATCCATAATTTCCTAAAGTCCATCTTAGTACCTCAGATCTCATTTGCTGCTTGAAGTATTCGGTCACATCATCGACGCCTCCAAGTTCTTCAATATCCTTTTCTATTGTCTCTGGCAGATTTTCCCTGTTCTATTCCTACTCCCCTTACCAAGAGAAAGTCTTTCTTGCCAATTAGTACTGTAGATATTGTTAGAGTATTACCATATTTAGTTAGATTAGAGTAAATTAGTTATATAGAGTGTGCTCTGTTTCTTTCTTAGTGAAATATTTTTGCTTGTGTTGCTAGATATTTGCCTAGGTGAATAGTTATATTAATATAGTCATAGCTAGATAGTTGGTTAGCTAGATGGGGTGATTTAGAATTATTCTAAGTATAGCAAAATGTACTTGTAAATGTGTTTGTCTTCTGCACTAGTAATTGCCGATAGGCAGGGATTTAAAAACATGTATGGAGTGTGGACACAAGCTCCCACCCAGGACCCACACTACTTGAGCATGTATTGTTTGGGTGATACCCACCTTGACACACAGTGTCAGGCCTGCTCCTCCTTTAGCTCCCAGGCTTCGCAACCTTGAAGGGAGAAATTAATCATGAAAAGGACTCCTTCCCTCTCAGACAGTGTCTGCTGTGCCTTCCACTTCCTCTACTGCCTCCATGCACGCAAGTAAGGATGAAAGGTCCAAGAACAAACAGAAAGAGAAGGAAATCAAGAAAGTTAAACAAAAATGACAAAGAAAAGGAAAAAAACAAAGGAAAAAGAGAAATCAGACTCTGAGAAGTCTCTTGAGTGCTTTTCAGATCTGACACACTTGTTCAGTTCAGATCCCAAGGTACCATGACATTCGGAGCTGACAGTTCCTCGAATCTGTCAATCTCCTCCTTGGTCCCGATTCTTCCTGGAACCCATGAGTCCCAGGTTACACTTACCAATCCTTCAAGAATGAAGGTACTCGAGACCATCTTTGGTTGCATCATTGACTTGGTCATCAAGAAACCTGACCGAACAAGATGAAAGGGTGATGAGGAAGTTACTCATAACGTAGATTCAGCTCAGGATTCTCTTAGTACAGTCTTCTGGGAACATAGGTGCTGGGCCATATGTTCATCGTGTTTCACTGTTGCAGTCATTACATTTGGGTAATCTGCTGGCAGGTTGCCCTCAGTCGGCCTGATAAACAAAGTCTTGGGTCCTGCGTCGGTTGCTGTCTCTTCTTCCATGATGTCAGGTCGTCAGGGGTATAAAACATGCAGCCGATGCCATTACATCACTCTTTCTTGCCGCGCGGTGCCCGAAGCAGAAGCAGTTTGCAAGTGCCGGTCAGCCGACTCCTGAAATTTTGGTTTTTGAAACGAAGTCTTCAACTAAAAGCTAAGTACCCCATTTGGGAAACTTTTTCTTGCTCCTTACTGATGTCAGTCAAAGTTAATAATTGTATTACTTGTGGGAAGCAAATACCTCATAAGGATTTTCATTTGTACTGTATTCCTTGCCTAGGCCCTGACCACAACGTACCTTGCTGTCAGTTTTGTGCTTTATTTAATCCGCGCACTATCCATCGTCGGTACTTTTTTGCTTCAAAATATTTCGGTTCTCAGTTTAATTATCCAGAAATGACGTCTGTTAGGCTTCCGACTACCAGAATACCAAAAAAATGCAAAGAAAAAGACAGAGACAGGCAGCTGAGGTCCAAAACTACCGACAACGCTTCTAAGCCAGTCGCCCGTTCGCCGGTACTCAGTGAGGTGCTTTCGTAGCCCCTGATACCCGCTACTTCTGATTCGCAGGCCTCTACTGAGACCCATTTGGAGTCCAGTATGCCGCGAGATACTTCACATATGGAACCCGCGGATGTCTCTACCTTGGATGGGTTCAGAGCCGCTGAGCAGCCACTGGCTTCTGAGGGTGTATTCAGGCCTACAGACTTGCATATTAAAACCGACTCCAACTTCAGTGCTAAGGTCAAAATCTTGATCTATGTCTAAAAAAACCCACGCCCAGGCCACATGTTTCAGGTCCATATGCCTAAAAAACAAATTATCAAAATGGCTGAAGATTTAATTACTCTAATCAGGGGTAGTCAACACCCCCCCCCAAGAGGCCTAGGATTGAATTTGACTGTGAATCTTCTGAACAAGACTCTGTTTCTTCTGACTCTTCTAATTATCTGGATTTGTCCATACCTACTTATGAGGACTCTGATGCAGAGGATCCCATTCCCTCTGCTTCTCCACCTGAGGATTTCTTTTTTGGGGAAACTTTACATACCTTAAGGGAGCATTTCCACTGGGAAAGTCAGGATTTCTCTGAATCCAAATAGAGGCTTAGGGATTTCCTCCTTCTTCCTCAGCATAGGCCTTTGGCTATACCTCCTGTACTAGATATTGTTGATGTGTTTTTGGAATCCAGTATGACCCCTGATTCCTTGCCTCCAGCCCTTAGCAAACCAGACAAGTACTACAGGGTTCCTGACTCTCACAAATTCCTTTTCAAGAATCCTGTTGCGGACCATGAAATCATTTCTCAGGGGCCCAAGGGCATTAAGGCTTCTGCTGCTAAAAATCCTACCCCTTCTGATAGAGACTCCAGGGCGCTGGATAGATGGGGTAAAAAGGTTTATACTTCTGCAACCTTAGCAATCAGGGCTTTAAACTGTCAATTTCATATGCTAAAATATCAACAGCATATCATGAGACTGCTTAACCAGAAAATGATGTTGATTTCTGACTGTGTGGAGAATAAAGATTTGCAGGATTTTATTGCATTCAGCTGAACAAGTTGGCAAACATACTTTGCAATGTGGTTTTGATTCTTTAGAGTCCTCTTGTCGGGCTGCTGTTACTGGGTCTGTGCTCAGAAGGCATGCTTGGCTTAAGGAGCAGTCTCTGCCTGATCATGTTAAAGCAAAACTTTTGGATGCTCCTTTACAGCAGGACCGCCTATTTGGCAGTAAGGCATAAGAAGTTCTACAAATGATGGAAGATGAAGCTAAATCTATGCAAACTGTGAAAGATTTATTACAAGTGCAACCTCCTAGATTTAGTAGCCATTGGCCTACTAAGAACTGGTCCTTTCCAGCTCCTTCCAGAGCCACTACGGCCAAGCCCAGACATTCCAAAAGCACCAGGTTTCAGTCCCAAGGGACTTTCAGAACTAAGCAATGGGGTGCTTTCACTTCCAAATCTGGAAACAACAAGGCAGCACCCTATAGCAAACAGTCTCAATGACTTTCCTTTGAAATTACCAAGCACTTACCTCTTAGCCGCCCCTTTGGGGGGAAAACTGGCTCTTCATTCAAGAAACTGGCAACTTGTAACCCAGGACAAATGGGTTTTAAATAGTGTCCCAGGGATACAGATTTCATTTCCATATGCTGCCAACTCCAAACGCGTGGCCAGACCTGCCCCCAAATCAGTGGGCAGAGGCTCAGAAACAAGTTCTTTCCCTCCTAAACATGGGGGCTATTCAGCTAGTACCAGAAGGGGAAAAGGGACAAGGTTTCTATTCCAGACTTTTCCTGGTACCCAGAAAAGATAAATCATGGCAACCAATTCTGGACCTGTCTACTCTAAACACCTTTCTGTACATTCCAAAATTCAAGATGCTGACTCTTCACCAGTTACTTCCTATGCTAGGCAAGGATGCCTGGTTGGCAACTCTCGACTTAAAAGAGGCTTACCTGCATATCCCAATCAGGGAATCTTGCAGAAGATTCCTACGCTTCAAAGCAGGTTGCATGCATTATCAGTTCTCTGCACTGCCCTTTGGCTTATCTACTGCACCCAGGGTATTCACAAAGTGTCTGGCTCCAGTAACTGAATTTTGCAGGCAAAGAAATATTCAAATATATCCATACCTGGACGATTGTCTAATTCAGGCAGAAAACCAGGCCATTCTTCTAAAACATTTGGCGTTTGTAAAAAGAGTTCTAACCTGTCTAGGGTACACCATAAACGAAAAGAAATGTGAACTGGTACCCTCTCAAAAGATTACATTTCTGGATGCAAGCTTGAATACAACTGCCCAGATGGCTTTCCGTACTCCAGAAAAGCAAATTCATTTGGTGACTTACTTCAAACAGGTGGCCACAAAAACCCTGCTATCTGCAAGGCAAATACTGCAAGCCTTGGGGTTCATGGCCTCCTGCATTCTTGTAATTCCATATGCAAGGCTACATATGAGGAAACTTCAGTGATACTTAAAAAGTTTATCAACATTGTCACAGCCTGGAAACAATGATTCCTATCATACCTTACCTGCACCTAGAATTCCTCTGGTGGGCAGAGGCTTGCCACCAAAACAAGGGACTGCCATTCACACCACCCCCTGCCGCCCAAACCCTAACTACAGACGCATCAGACTATGCATGGGGGCTCATCTGGCAGGGAAGTGCATTCAGGGCAAATGGAGCCCAAATCAAATGCACCTTCATATCAATCAAAAAGAAATGCTAGCTGTACAGAATGCACTGACAGCCTTCAGGGACTACCTTCATCCAGAACAATTACTGATAAAGACGGACAGCACCACGGTTATGTGGTACATAAACAAGCACTACCCCCTCTGCAGATTAGCCATGGCATTGTGGAACACGGCCTTGAGCTACCAAGTACAACTACAAGCTCAATTCCTGCCAGGAAAGCAGAATGTTCTGGCAGACGAACTAAGCAGAAATCTCATGGACCCTCACGAATTAGAAACTGGAACCACAGATTTTCAACATGTTGACACACAAATGGGGGAGTCCAGACATAGATCTTTTTGCCTCACCCCAGAACTACCAGTTGGACAAATTTTGCACAAGAACTCATCACAAAAAAGCCTGGAAAGTGGATGCTCTCTCCTTCAGCTGGAAAAACCTATCATTCTGTGCCTTTCCCCCTCTGCCTTTGCTCTCCAAAGTTCTACTAAAAGTCAAACAGGACAAACCAAAAATGATTTTGATTGCTCCAGACTGGCCTCGCCAACACTGATACCCACTCCTGCGCAGTGTGTCACAAATTTCTCCATGGCACCTGCCTCAGACTCCTTCCTTACGGTCTCAGCAGGAGAACCAAATTCTGCACCCTCAGCTCCAAACATTAAATCTTGCAGTTTGGCTAATCACTTAAATTCCCCCTTAGCATCCCTCAGCAAACCTGTGATGGATGTCATTTTGGAGGCGAGAAGACCTAGTACTAGAAAATCTTATGCTGACAAATGGAAAAGATTCTGTGCCTGGAATCAGTCTCAAGGGATGAGCACAGCAGTGCCCAATTTACCTCAGATTTTGCAATACTTAACTGAGATGCTTCACAAGGGCCTGTCTTTTTCTTCCATAAAAATCCATGCCTCAGCCATTTCAGCTCATTACAACACAGCCCCCCCCCCTTCTCTCATCCTCTTCTAAAGCAGTATCTCAGAGGGGCCAAAAACTTGAGACCACCAAGGAGAGCTCCAACCCCTGCCTGGGACCTTAACTTTGTATTGGAGAAATGTACTCTACCTCCTTTTGAGCCAGCTGCAACTACAGACTTAAAATTTATTTCCTGGAAAACAGCCTTCCTTTTAGCAATCACTTCAGCTAGAAGGATATCTGAATTTTACAGGCCCTTATGGCAGTGGAGCCTTTCATCATATTTCATGTGAACAGGGTGTCACTCAGGACCAATCCATCATTCATGCCCAAGGTGGTATCCAATGTGGCTCTTAAATTAGTCCATTCATTTGCCAACTTTCTTTCCCAATCCTCAGAACATGGGAGAGCAGATTCTGCATTCATTGGATGTACACAGATAACTTAGATTCTACTTGGACAGGACTAAATCTCAAAGAAAATCTGAACTGCTGGTAGCATTTGCTGCAGGGGCAGAGGCGAAGGCTATTTCAAAGCAAACTATTTCTAAATGGATAAGCCATTGTATTCATTTCTGTTATAAGCACCGTGGAAAACCTATCCCCCAGGGGATCAGATCTATTCCACCAGGGCTGCATCTACTTCAGCAGCCTTTCTCAGAGGTGTTCCTACCAGGGATATTCTAGAAGCTGCTACCTGGACTTCAGTTCATACTTTCACCAAGCATTATCACTTACCAATTTTCTCTAAATCCAGAGCTGGCTTTGCCACTGCTGTTTTGCAGTGCCTTATAGCTGTTCCTAATGCTGTATAAATCCATCCTCCCAACCTTAGCTTTGGGAATCTACCCAAATGTAATGACTGCAACAGTGAAACATGATGAACATAGTACAGTTGTGTACACTTACCATAAATGTGTATGTTCGAGTGTATTCACTGTTGCAGTCCTGGTTACCCTCCCTCCAACCCCGTTTTTTCTTTTACTATACTCTTCTTTCCTTTACTACACTTAAAAGCCTTTTTGGTGTATTTGCTTTTGTTTGGAGGTATATTTTTGTGTTTCTAATTTTATATATATATATATATATATATATATATATATATATATATATATATATGTGTGTGTGTGTGTATTTTGCTCCCCATTTGGGGGGCACCTGACATCTGGGGCAAGAAAAAATTGATGTAATGGCTTAGGCTGCATGTTTTATACCCCTGACAACCTGACATCTTGGAAGAAGACAGCAACCAACACAGGACCCAATACTTTGTTAATCAGGCCGACTGAGGGCAACCTGCCAGTAGATTACCCAAATGTAATGACTGCAACAGTGAATACACTTGAATATCTACATTTATGGTAAGTGTACACAACTGTACTATCCAGTCCCAGTCCACCTCTCAGATCCAATCTGTCTTGGAGTGCCTTTGCTGGAGTTGACAGTACAAGTGACTTTGATTCTGACTTGACATGTTTGCATCTGGAAAAGTCTCAGAGCAGAAGATTCAGTGCTGTGGCTCCAAGGGATGGGTCAACACCAAAGTTGTTGGAGCCATCTCATCCCCTTGGTGCCTCAGCTCTGGGTAGCTCTCTCTGCACTGAAGTCGACCTTGGAGTCGAGGCCTCTTGGTTCTGAGGTTTTCTGTCTGTCTCTAGACAGGAGACCTCTGTCACAGCTAAAAGCGTCTTTGTCCTTGCAGGCTTTTTAGCAGGTTCTTTCGATGGTGAGGGAAAAGGTACATCCCAAAAATGACCAGCAGAAAAGAGAAAACGCTCTTTATTGTCACAGACCGGTTTCAGTCACTGTGACCTTTATCAATGTGAATAAATATCATATAAATGTTAGAAAGTCTGTTTATATAGTCACAAGATGTACAAAACCACCAATCACAACCATACCCTATTACCAGAAAAAAGTTAAAGAAATATACACACCATGTCTTGAAGTCTTGAAAAAACAAAATTAAAAGTGGTTAATAAAACTGTGATATTTGCACATGTAAATCTATACATAATGTATCCCTATATTTATATGTAAATATATATGTTTATATATATAGCCATAAATAAAAGGAATATATGTATATAAAAAAATTAAAAATATAAACCACCATAAATCAAAGTGGCTGGGAATCATATCATAGATGGTCATTCAGACCTGGGGGGAAAAAGACCCCCTAAACGTATGATCCACATTTTTTCTTTCTTATTTAAAATTTCATGCCATTTATTCTTGGAAAATTTTAAACCTACAACTTTATCGATGATGGTAAATGTAAATCTAACAGTTGTGTGAACTTGAGTATGTTTGTATAAGGCATTGGGGTGATTACCTTGTTGCGTATGTTACTCAAATGTTCAGAGATTCTAAGTTTGAAGGACCTAGAGGTCTGACCTATGTAAAAGGCCGAACATTGACACTCAGCCAGGCAGATCACCCAACTACTATTGCAATTGAATAGAATATGAATATCAAAAACTTTTGGTGTATTCTTGTTTGAAAATTCTTTGGTTTTTAGAACGTTTTCAAAGTGTACAGTGGTCACAAGGGAAACACCCACGTGGCCTAGTTCCCCCTATGGACATTTGTATTTTGTTATATAATCCACCGGATGGGTGTTTTTTGTAGTAACTAAAATGCCCCCCCCCCCCCAAGGAATCCAATATTTTAACTAGATGATCATCAGTAAGTAGTATATCCCAATATTTATGTATAACCCTGGTAAAAGAGGTAACATTTTTACCAAAAGTTGTAGTAAATCTAATTTTAGGGTTTTGACCAGACCTGAACTCATGATAAGTTAATAATTGATCCCTAGACATACCATCTACAATGGTCTTAGGAATAAATGCCTGTTTGAATATCCACGTTCAATAAACCTATTGGTAAGATCATTATTGCACATAGCGAGATCAGTTTGTCGAGAACATATTCTCTTGTTTCTCATATATTGGGATTTGGGGATATTGTGCGTAATGTGACCTGGATGATAGCTGGAGATGTGCAACAACGAATTGGAATGAAACGGTTTACTATATACTGTACTAAGCAAAGAACCATCTTGTTGTTTTGTCACCAAAACATCCAAAAAGGGAATAGATTTTTTATTGGTTTCAGCAGTAAAATGGATACCCCATTTATTTTCATTCAATTAGTTGACAAATTCGTGTAAATATGTCACATCAAATTTCCAAACCATCCAGTAGTCGTCCAGGTACCTACGCCAAATATCCATATAATCCATAAAGATGTTATGATTCCTATCATAAATAACATGATGTTCAAAGTAACCCATAAAAAGGTCCACATGTATAGGGGCAAAAGCAGCCCTCATTGCGGTACCCTTGATCTGCAAATAAAATTCACCATTAAAGAGGAAAACATTTTTAGTTAGCACATGTTCTACCAAACCTAGTAAGAACGTGTTAAAACCAGGTTTGTATAATTTCAGTTTTGAAAGCCAGAACTCCATAAGTCCCGCCCAATGGGGGATATTAGTACACAGTGATGTCAAATCCAATGTACACAAGAGCAAATGGCCCTCCAATTGGGAATTTTCAATGATGTTAAGAAACTCAGTTGTGTCTTTAATTCTAGCTCTAACACCTTGTAGTAAGGGTTTAAGATATTTTGTAAGATATATAGAGATGGGCTCAGTAAGAGACCCACAACCTGACACAGTAGGTCGTCCCGGAGGATTATTGATGCCCTTGTGTATCTGGGGAAGAAAATAGAAATAAGGTAAAGATGGTTCAGTAACCTTGAGATGATAAAGGGTTTGTTCATCAATAATGCCTTCACTCATGGCAAGTTCCAAAAACCCATCAATCTCAGCCTTGAACTTTCAGCTCGGATCTATAGAGAGGTGCGTATAAAATCTAGCATCACAAAGCTATCTTTTACCCTCTTTCTCAGAATCTGACCAATTCATCACCACAATAGAGAACCCCCTTTGTCTGCTTGTACTATCACCAAATCTTTCCTACTTTTAAGTTGAAGGAAAGCTTCTTTTTTACCAGCATGCAAATTATCTTGCATAAAACCATGATCACTGTTATTAATAGAATGTAGTTCCCAGAGCACACATTTTTGAAAGGCTTCTACATATTTATTCATTGGTGGCACATAGAGGCATGAAATTTAAAGCCACATTCTTCTGAAACCTGCTGTGGTGCATTGTCCCCAAAGAAAATCTTAAGGTTCAAAAGTCTACAAAAAGATAATAGATCCTGGACAAAATCATACTCCGACACACAAAAGCTGGATATATAGTTGAGACCTTTATTAAGCACTTTATACTCATTCTCTGATAAAATAGCTGAAGAAATGTTTACGACGTTGTAACAATTTTGGTTCCAATAGTTGTAACATTGTCTCTATAGTAACCTCGGCATTTGAGTTTTCTGTCCCCCCCCCCATTTCCTGTTGTACCTAAAGGGGCTTTCTTATTACAAACCATCTCATTGTAAATATTTTGTTTGTGAGCTGGTGACCTTTGAGAATTTTCACTCTCATTGTCAGTAGGGGAAGAATAATCTTCCCCAGACCCATCATTGCAAGGCTGTTAAGAATAGACTTTCTTTTCCTTTTCGATCTGGGCACCTGGTTTCTATTGGTAAAGAACTTAACTTTTCTAGATTGTTCAAAAAGGTTCCCTGAGCTGTAGTCCTCTTGATCTCTTCTAAACTTCTTGATTTTCTTGGACTTGAACTCATTTTCCATTGTTAATAAATCACTACTTAATTTATTCAAACATTCCTTGTATTCAGGTATATCCTTCCATTTTTTAGCATCCTGACACATTTGTAATACTTCTGTGTTTCAAATGTCAATTCTACGCTGATGGAAAGTTTGCAAGGCTCTAACAAACTCCATTGTAGAGTTTTGTTGTATTTTAGACCATTCTTCCAGCAATTCTGGATCAGGTTGGCCAACAAGGGGTTTAAGTCTAATCCTTAAACCCCTAGGTGTAATGTCTTTTTCTCTGTATGCTGAAAACAGCCTACTATGCCAAACACTGGATCTCAACACCTTCATTTTTTTATAAATGTTGTCAAACTGTATACGACACTCTTCTTTAGTACTTTTAGCTGTCCTATTATCCACTTGATTAATAGCTAGGGATGTAAATATATGAGTGTCGTTTTTATCAATAGATAGTCCTTTAAGAGTAGTGATAAGATCCATGTTGAATGTAGTCAATAAAAATAACTAACCCACCATATAGATCTCAATAATTATCAATAGTAGAGAATTTATATATATATATATATATATATATATATATATATATATGTGTGTGTGTGTGTGTGTGAGACCTATAAGACTGTATGTCAATAATGGTTGAAGCTTGTCACCTAAAGGGTTTACAATCTGTTGACTCGACAGTCAACACTCAGACCCCAAAGCTGGTATGAATGGAAATGAATATTAATACCAACAAAGCAGTTGTCACAATCTAAACAACCAAAACCTGAAAATTGTTTGAGTCGATTAAGACTTGTATAAATGGTTAAAGAAAGGAACGGTACAAGTCCTACTAGGAAAACAGTATTGTAACTTGTTCAAATTAGTAACATGCACTCAAAGAACCCCAGGCCCTTACCCAGTGTTAATACAACTTAGTGTCATATGAACGTAAAGCTCCCTGAGGCCTTTACTTCAAATAGGAAAATACACAAAACATATGTTGCACAACAATAGAAAAAAGGCCACGCATTTAAAAAACATATAACCAATTTACAAATTGAAAATAACAATAAAAAGAACTTTTGAGCTTGCGTTGCTTCAATATAGTCATCCAGAATCCAAATCTCAAAAACAATGCCCAGTATTTGTGCAACTTAAGAACAATCAGAAAGTAGCAAAGTCACCAAAAGGGCCCAATACAATTGAGCTGTTGTCGTAACCCGACTCCAGCTGACTTAATAAAGATAAAGGTATAGTTTCAGCCCACCGTATAATAGCATGTCACCCACATGCTAAACGTAAAACAAATTGACAAAAGGCTTGTTTATATAGTTGAAAAATGGGCAAAACATATGTTGCATATTAATATGCATCAGACCCCAGGTTAAAGGAACGTATAACAAATGTCCCAATATATCCAAACAATAGTTGAAGCAATATTGTAGTCTGCGTTGCCCCAATCTCTTGGAACAAAGTCTCAAATCCAAACACTAATTATGATAGACCTTGAAACCATTGTAATTACCCAGCTCAAAGGAGTGAAAGACAAAGGAAAATTCCAAATTTGTTCACTGATGTAATACTTCAACTCTAGCTGACTCGCAAAAGTAATGTTTAATAACTCAAAATAGAATGATTAAGGCCTCAGCCAACCATATATAATGCGTGTTGTCCACACACTAAATATGATACATATTGCCCACGAGCTGGAGATGTAATAAAAAACTGTACAAAATGGTCATGAATTCTTCAAAAAATATATCTATAATTCCACCTCTAACAACCTGTTATTGTTATGAGTCCCCACGATCACTTCTCGTTTCAAAATGTCGGATAATGTCTTCTGTCGACAATATTGGCAATGGCGATAAAACCAAAATCACAGTATAATATAATCCACAAGAGCAGCCCTTATCGACAATATTGATGCTACACAAAAAAGTCTCACATTATTAGCAACAGAATATGCTTGCACAGCCTTTCGGCCTGAAAATATCCGACAATAAGAGCGAACTTCTCAAACGCCACCAGCGAGAAAGAAACCCAACCAAAACTGCACAAAGACTCCTCGCACAGACGGCATCTGCAAGGTCCCAAATATGAAGACACAACCCAAAAACGACCTGCAGAAAAGAGAAAACGCTCTTTATTGTCACAGGTTTTGGTCACAATGACCTTTATCAATCTGAATTCAATAAAGAGCGCTTTCTCTTTTCTGCTGGTCATTTTTGGGTTGTGTCTTCATATTTGGGACCATGCAGATGCCGTTATATTGTGATTTTGGTTTTATTGCCAGCTTGTGGGCAGTATGTATCATATTTAGTGTGTGGACAACACACATTATATATGGTTGGCTGAGGCATCATTCTATTTTGAGTTATTAAACATTACTTTTGTGAGTCAGCTAGAGTTGAAGTATTACATCAGTGAACAAATTTGGAATTTTCCTTTGTCTTTCACTCCTTTGAGCTGGGTACTTATAACGGTTTCAAGGTCTATCATAATTAGTGTTTGGATTTGAAACTTTGTTCCAACATTAGTAGTTGTGTGATCTACCTTGCTGAGTGTCAATGTTCAGCCTTTTACATAGGTCAGACCTCTAGGTCCTTCAAACGTAGAATCTCTGAACATTTTGAGTAACATACGCAACAAGGTAATCACCAATGCCTTATACAAACATACTTAAGTTCACACAACTGCTAGGTTTACATTTACCATCATCGATAAAGTTGTAGGTTTAAAATTTTCCAAGAATAAATGGCATGAAATTTTAAATAAGAAAGAAAAAATGTGGATCATATGTTTAGGGGGTCTTTTTCCTCCAGGCCTGAATGACCATCTATGATATGATTCCCAGCCACTTTGATTAATGGTCGTTTATATTTTCAGTTTTTTATATACATATATTTCTTTTAGTTATGGCTATATGCATATATATATATATATATATATATATATATAAACATATACATATAGGCATAAATTATGTATATGTGGTGGTACTGCGGTAGCGTTGTCGCCTCACAGTAAGACGTTGTCCTGTTCGATTCTCAGGTAGAGTGTCTTCTGTGTGGAGACATGCGTGAATGGGTGTACCTTCGTTGGAGGTTGTGCATCAGGGCCGGCAACTCAGCATGTAAAAATCTACTGCCAATCATTAGCGGACCGGAGTTCCGCTGTGGCGACCCCTAACCGGGAAAAGCCGAAAGACACAACTTCTACATGTGCAAAGATCACAATTTTATTAACTACTTTTAATTTTGTTTTTTCAAGACATGGTGTGTATATTTTTTTTTTACTTTTTTCTGGTAATAGGGTATGGTTGTGATGGGTGGTTTTGTATATCTTGTGACTATATAAATAGCCTTTCTAACATTTATATGATATTTATTCACATTGATAAAGGTCATTGTGACCGAAACCGGTCTGTGACAATAAAGAGCGTTTTCTTTTTTTTGCTGGTCATTTTTGTATCGTCTCTTCATATTTGGGACCTTGCAGCTGCCGTCCGTGCGAGGAGTCTTTGTGCAGTTTCTAGAAAAGGTGCATCCATCAAATTTGTTTCCATCCCAGCTATTCAGTTATTCAAATTCTACTTTCCATCTTCCTGGCAGGCTGGGACAGGCTGTTCCACAGGCTTCCCAAGCTACCTCCTACACAAGATCCCAATCTTATTCCAAACCTTCCAAATACTTCCCACCAGATCTGGTTTGCAAGAAACAGATGTGCAAGTGGAAGCACTTGGACTATTCCCCAGAATCTGTCACTGAAGACAGACTTGGATGAAGATGAAGGCTCCCCTAGATTCCCCTCTAAAGACATAAGCTTTAGTGAGATCCTACAATTGATGAAGCATAGAGGGGGGTGGCCCACTGATAACACTTCTCCAGAAAAGTCTGTATTCCTGAAAGCCTTTGGTTATGGCTTGTCTTCGTCCTGGGTGGTACCACCTGTTGACATTGATTTTATGACTCAATGGGCATGGATGGACCCTGATGTGGTGGAATCATCCCTAAGTAGCCTGAAAGGATTCTAGCAGCACCAACAGACTGGAAACACTGGAGCAAAGGCTCCACTGGTGGACATGATGGTAGTAGCAGCTGCCACAAAGAAGGATTCATCTGAAGAAAGTTCCTCTATCCATCTCCCTAATAGAGTGCATCTAGGATCGATTTGGGAAATGGACATATGCTTCAATGACCTTTGCCCTTAGGGCACTGCATTACTTAGCCCACATCACCAGATTTCAGAGAGACATGACCAAGGAGATTTCCAAGTCATAAGTCATTCTCTTGAGTGTCTTGCCTATGGATGTTCAGAAAACAGTGGACTCCCAGCTTTGTACTCTTCAGTCTTCTTCCAGCATAGCCATGTGGCTGTTTTCTAAAGCAGCTGATGGCACAACGAGAGCAGCAGGCACCACCATTACCATTTGTTGGCATGTCTGGATGCATCTGTGTGATTTTGAGGAAGACTTTAAGATGTCTTTCACTAATGCTTCCTTCGATGGGTGCAGTTTATTTGGACCCAAATTAAAAAAAAAAAAAAACACTGAGTAGGAGTCAACAGGTTGACAGGACTCTGCAGTGGGAATCCATTTCATCATTCCCCATAGATCCTTCTCTAGGAATCTGTAGGCTAGGAAGATGCATCTCAGAAAATCTCAGAGATCTTACTAAGACACTGTTGGTGATAGACCTCCTTGTGGCACAGAAGGAGGTAACAATAATGGTCATTGCCCTAAAGGCAGAGGTGGACTGCATAACCAGGGCTTTTGCGGCCCCTTTACTGAAAAGCCCTTTCAGCACCTCTGAATAGTTGCATGGCTGCTGCAATCTGAAGGCAGTTCCACAGGCTATTCCTAACCAGTTTTCCTTCCTCCTCTTAAGAAGAAGAAAGTTCCTGATGCCCCACCCTGTCAGTGGGAAATCACAGCATCAGAAATGTCGACAACTGCTAGAAAAAGAAATCATCCAGACAGTCCCCAAAGACCAGTTAGAATCTAGAGTCTACTTGAGGTTGTTTTTGGTACCCAAGAAAACAGAGGACCTCAGACTCATTCTGGATCTAAGCCATTTAAATCAGTATGTCAAATAGATGAAATTCTGGATGGTCACACACCAGTCCATTTTGCAGATGAAATTCCGGATGGTCACACTTCAGTCCATTTTGCCTCTGCTGAGGAAGGACTATTGGATGTGTTCCATAGATCTCAAAATGCTTACTACCATGTGACGGTAGAGAAGTGTTCGAGGAGATTTCTCCATTTATGTCTGGGAGCCAGTAGTAATTAATTCAGAGCCCTGCCAATTGATCTCACCCCTGCCCCCAGGGTGTTCACCAAGATGAGCATATCTTCACCTGCTGGGGATCCATGTTTTCCTATACCTTGACAGTTGGCTTCTGACTGCTACTTCCAGCAACCTGTTGCAACATTGAGACCTTTTGATCCAGCTGATGCAAAGCCTAGTGATCACAGTCAGTCTAACCAAAAGTCATCTTACGCCTACTCAACAGATAGAATTTATTGGATGCCACCTGAACATAAGCCTACGGATCACACGAATTCCCATCTCTAGGGTGCTTTCCTTGTACCTCACTGCCACTCATGTTCTCTATCACCCCTTCACACCAGAGAGACTGATTCTTCCCATGCTGGGTCTGATGGCTTCTACAATCCTCATGGTTCCATTGGCCAGGTTTTACATGAGTGCTTCAGCGGATTTTAGCAGTGCAGTGGTTCCAACTTTACCATCCATTTCATACCAAAATTTGTCTCTCTCAAATTTGCAGACAACACAAATCCTGGTGGATAACGTCTCATTCAGTGATAGAAGGGTATCTGTCCTTTACAGACCATCCCCTTTTGGTGGCAGTGAAGAGGGTAGCATCCCTTCTGTGGGGACATTTCGAAGGTAAGGCAGTCCGGGACAGTTGGTCACATGTAGAGGTCAACCTTCACATCAGTTTTCTGGAGCTAAGGGTAGTCCTCCTAGCATTGCAGGCCTTTCAGGATGTCCTCCCCAGGAGTGTGATATTAATACAGACAGAAAATATGTTGGCGGTTTGGTACATCGATAAATAGGGAGGAACACGCTCTTATCCCTTGTGTCAAGAAGCCAGGAGTGTCTGACAATGGGTGATGTCTTCTTAGTGCTTTCTCATAGCAGCGCACATCCTGGGGTTGTCCAGTGTACTGGCTTACCAAGTTGAGCAGATTTATTTTGATGCCTCATGAGCGGTCCCGCAATTCAATATTGACAACTTTGATTTTCAGTCATGGTGCCAACCTTGTGTGACCTCTCTGCTTCCTACCTAAACAACAAATGCATCATTACTTTGCTCTGATACCCCTGCAAGGGACAGTCAGCAAGGGATCATGTAGTCTGCAATTGGTCCCTAGATCTCCTCTGTGCCTTTCCCCCATTACCTTTAATAAACAACCTCACATAGAAAGGCAGGAATATGCAAGGCCAAAGTGATCCTCAGTGCCCCTTTCTGGCCTCGAAAAACATGGATGTTCATCGTGTTACACTGCTGCAGTCATCACACGTGGGTTATCCTGCTGTCAGGCGGTCCTGCAGTCGGCCAGAGTTCCAAAGTCTTGGTCCGGCGTTGGTTGCTGTCACCTCCTCCCTGACGTCAGTGCGACAGGGGTATAAAAGTTGCAGCTGAAGCCATTTTCTTCAGTCTTTCTTGCCGCCCGGTGCCCGAAGCAGAAGCAGTTCGCAAGTGCCGGTCGGCCTACTCCTGAGATTTTCATTCCGAATCCAGAACCGAAGTCTTCTAAAAAAGCTAAGTACCCCTTTGGGGAAACTTTTTCTTGCCTCAGACCGATGTCAGTAAAAGTTAATAACTGTATTTCTTGTGGGAAGCAAATACCTCATAAGGATTTCCACTCCTGTTGTATTCCATGCCTAGGCCCTGACCACGACGTCACTGGTTGTCGGTTTTGTGCTAGGTTTAACAAGCGCACTATTAAACGTCTGTTTGATTTTGCCCGACATTATTTTGGTAGAAAATTCAATTACACTATGCCGTCAGAAATTCCGACCGCAATGCATAAAAAGCGCAAAGACAAGGACAGGCATCCGAGGCCCAAAACTGACGACGAGGCCTCTTCTAGGCCAGTCGCCGGTTCTCCGGTTTACAGCGAGGTGCCTACGCAGCCCCTGACGACCACTTCCACAGAACCACAGACTGCATCCGACTCCCAAATGGAGCTGGCTGGGCCTTCGGACACACTAGGCCTTCAGCTTACCGATCCTAATCTACTGAGGGAATCGAAGTAGCTGAGCAATCCACAGTTACAGAGGGTGTTTTCAGACCTACCCAATTAACCATTAAACCCTCTGTTAAGTCTAAGCCCCCCTTAAAAGCAAAGAAACAGACACAACTCTCTCCAGGACAGACTTCCATGCCTAAGAAACAAATGCTAAAAATGGCCGAGGACCTAATCACCCTGATCAGGGGGTCCCATCCCCCTCCTGATAAAAGGCCCAGACAGGATGCAGACTATGAATCTTCTGACCAGGTGCCCATTTCCTCTGACTCTTTCTCGGACCTAGGATATTCTTTACCCCCTTATGAGGATTCTGATGCTGAGGAATCAATTCCGTCAGCCTCTCCGCCTGAGGATTATTCCTTTGGGGAGACCTTACATACCATGAGGGAGCATTTCCATTGGGAAGGTCAGGATTATTCAGAATCCAAGAAAAGGCTCAGAGACTTCCTTTTATTGCCTCAACACAGACCCCTTGCTATCACGCCAGATGTTCGTGTTTCACTGCTGCAGTCATGACTGTAGGGTTCTCCCATGCCGGCAGGCAGTCCTCGGTCGGCCAGAATCCCAAAGTCTGGGTCCGGCGTCGGCTGTTAAACCATGCTGCCTGACATCAGAGCGCCAGGAGTACAAAGCTGACAGCCGACGCCATGTTCTCCAGTCTTTCTTGCCGTGCGGTGATAGCAGTTTGCAAGTGCCGGTCTGCTGACTCCTGACAATTTGTAATGAAAAACTTCAGTCCGAAGACTTTCTTCTCCACTCAAAGCTAAGTACCCCATTGGGGAAACTTTTTCTTGCTCCAGTCCGATTTCAGAAAAAGTTAATAATTGTATTTCATGTGGGAAGCAAATACCTCATAAGGATTTTCATTCTTACTGTATTCCTTGCTTAGGCCCTGACCACGACGTAGCTAGTTGTTGGTTTTGTGCTAGATTCAATCAACGTACAATTAAACGAAGGTACGATTTTGCATTTCATTACTTCGGTAGGCGTTTTAACTACAAAATGTCGTCGGATATGGTTCCGGCTACCAGAGTTCACAAACGACGCAAGGACAAAGACAGGCCTCCGAGGTCCAAATCTGACGATATCGCACTAGCGGAGCCAGCTTCAGGTTCGGCCGTCATCAGTGAGGTGCTTTTGCAGCCCCTGTCGTCGGCCATTTTGGAACCGATGGCCAAAACGGACTCCCACGAGGAGCCAACTAGGCCTTTGAATATTTCTATTGCAGGACCTACGGACAATGCTCCTTTGGATGGGTCCGGAGCCACTGTGCAGGTACCGGCTTCCGAAGGGGTTTTCAGGACTACTCAGCTTCTAATAAAGGCAAAGCCAAAGACAAAGGCAAAGACTCCTTCCAAATCAAAGACTGCAACACAGGCCTCTTCTGAACCGGCTCCCAAGTCACAGAAACAGTTACTTAAGATGGCGGAGGATTTACTTACTATGATTAGGGGTTCACATCCCCCTCCAGATAAAAGGCCAAGGCAGGAAGTTTATTATGATTCCTCTGATCAGGCTTCTGTTTCTTCAGTTTCTTCTTCTGACCAGGAATATTCTTTCCCTCCTTATGAGGATTCTGATGCTGAGGAATCCATTCCTTCAGCTTCTCCCCCTGAGGATTTCTCTTTTGGGGAAACTTTACATGAAATGAGGGAACATTTCCACTGGGAAGGACAGGAGTATTCGGAATCTAAGAAAAGACTAAGGGATTTTCTTCTTCCCCAACATAGACCCCTGGCTATTCCTCCTGTTTTGGATATTGTGGATGATGCTTTTTCGGAGGCTAACTTAACCCCTGACTCTTTTCCTCCTGCTCCTATTAAGCCTGATAGATATTACAGGGTTCCTGATTCCCACCAGTTTTTATACAAGAACCCTACTGCTGACCCTGAAACCATTTTTCAGGGTCCTAAGGGAGTTAAGGCCGCTACTGCTAAAAACCCCATTCCCACTGAGAAGGATTCTAGATCTTTAGAAAGATGGGGCAAAAAAGTGTACACTTCTGCTACTTTATCTATTAGGGCTTTAAACTGTCAGTTTCATATGCTGACGTACCAGCAATTTCTCTTGTCTGTTTTAAAACAAAAGCTTACTTCCATTTCTGCCTGTGCAGATGATAAGGAATTACATGACTTACTGCATGCCACTGAACAAGTTGGGAAGCATGGTTTACACTGTGGATTTGATGCCTTGGAGGCTTCTTGTAGGTCTGCTGCCTCTGGCACAGTTATTAGAAGGCATGCATGGTTAAAGGAACAAAATTTGCCAGAACAAGTAAAACTAAATTATTGGATGCTCCTGTTCAGCATAATGTTTTGTTTGGATCAAAAGCTGAAGAGGTGATTAAAAAGATGGAGGACAAGGTGAAATCCATGCAAACAGTTAAAGATTTCTTACAAGTACAGCCACCCAGATTTAGCAGGAATTGGCCTACAAAAAAATTGGTCCTTTCCCAATTCAGACAGGCCTCAGAGGGGTAGATATAGACGCTCCCGAGGAAGGCCTCAAACACAAGCTTCTTATAGACCAAGACAGTGGACTGCTTCCACCCCTAGGGGAGGAGAGGACAGGACAGGTCACAAACTCATAGGAAATGGACTCAATGACTCCCTCTGTTGGGCTGCAGGAACTTCTTGCCTGGAAGCCCCTCTCGGAGGAAAACTTTCTCTTTTTCATCAAAATTGGACTCATATAACCCAAGACAAGTGGGTTCTGGATGTGGTTTCAAGAGGTTACAAATTCCATTTTCATACCCTGCCAAGGCCAAGTGGATGGCCAGACCTTCCAAAACATCAATGGACAGAGGCCTTAAACCAGGTGGAAGCTCTTTTGGCTATGAAAGCCATAGAACTAGTTCCTCTTTCAGAGATGGGACAAGGTTTTTACTCAAGGCTCTTTCTAGTCCCCAGGAAGCAAAACTCATGGAGACCCATTCTGGATCTATCAGTCTTGAACACCTTTCTAGAGATTCCAAAATTCAAGATGCTTACTCTACAGCAGCTACTTCCAGTGATGTCCAAAAATGCATGGATGGTAACTTTGGATTTAAAGGAGGCATAGTTACACATTCCCATCAGGCAGGAACACAGAAAATACCTCAGGTTCAAGGCCGGATCGAGGCACTTTCAATTCTCTGCGCTGCCCTTTGGATTGTCTACTGCGCCCAGGGTCTTCACCAAATGCCTGGCTCCAGTAGTAGCTTACTGCAAACTCAAGGGAATTCAAATTTACCCTTATCTGGACAACTGTCTTATTCAGGCAGACAGCAAGGAGGTCTTACTCCAGCATCTACGGTTTGTTCAGGATCTCCTCAAGTTCCTGGGATTCACTGTAAACATAAAAAAGTCAAATTTGACACCCTCACAACAGATAATTTTTCTGGGCGCTTCTTTAAACACAACAACCCAGATGGCATTTCTGACATACGAAAAACAGTTTCTGCTGGCTTCAACTTTCAAAACCTTGGCAACTCTAACTCAGCTATCTGCAAGGAGATTCCTGCAGGCTTTGGGTTACATGGCCTCCTGCATCCTTCTCGTACCATATGCAAGACTACACATGAGGAAAATACAGTGGTACCTAAAAAGTGTATGGTCTCAGCATTGCCACAGTTTAGACATACTGATCTCCGTCCTGCCTTGTCTTCAAAAGGAATTCCTTTGGTGGTCCAAGGCATGTACTCTAAACAAAGGGAAACCCTTCTGTCTGCCTCTTGCCACTCAGATTCTAACCACGGACGCCTCGTATTATGCTTGGGGAGCCCATTTTCAGGGCAACTGTCTGCAGGGCCTTTGGACAAAGGATCAGAAGCACCTGCATATCAATTTAAAGGAAATGTTAGCCGTTCAGAAAGCTCTAATGGCCTTCAGGAATCTTCTACAACCAGGACAACTACTGATACGGACAGACAACACCACAGTTATGTGGTACATAAACAAGCAAGGGGGATGACATTCCTACCCCCTTTGCAGACTAGCCATGGATCTATGGAACACAGCTCTAGCTTGCAATCTGGACCTTCAAGCTCAGTTTCTACCAGGGAAGCAAAACTTCCTGGCAGACGGTCTGAGCAGAAACCTTTCGGATCCACACGAATGGATGCTGGACACCGAAATATTCAGGATGATAGCAGTCTGGGGATGTCCTCACATACACCTCTTTGCATCCCATCTCAATCATCAACTACAGAATTTTTGCACCAGGACTTTCCACGAACAAGCTTGGAAAGTGGATGCACTATCATTCAGTTGGAGAAACCTCTCTGGATATGCCTTTCCGCCTCTTCCTCTTCTTCCACGGGTATTATTAAAGATCAAACAGGACAAGCCCAAGATGATAATCTTGTTGGCCTCAAATTGGCCTCGACAGTTTTGGTACCCCACTCTGAAAAACCTATGTCTGGAGCCCCCTTGGGTCTTACCACAGATTCCGACCCTTCTGTCCCAACATCAGGGTCAGGTTCTACACTCCCATGTCAGCACTCTCAGCCTGGCAGCCTGGTTAATCCAGGGCCTTTGATTCCTTCTCTCCTACCCAAGTAGGTTATGGATGTCATCTTAGAAGCCAGATGTCCTAGCACTAGAAAATCTTATGCAGGAAAATGGAAAAGATTTTGTTCCTGGATGCAGGCTTAGGATTCTGATCCTCTTCTTCCGAACATTCGTTTGATTTTACTTTACCTGACAGATCTCTTACATAAGGGTCTCTCTTTCTCTTCCATTAAGATTCATGCCTCTGCTATTTCCGCTCATTATAATACAGACCCTCCAATCTTTTCCCACCAGCTCATGAGACAGTTTCTCAGAGGAGCTAAGAACTTAAGACCTCCTAGATCTCCTTCCATTCCTGCTTGGGACCTCAACTATGTTTTGGAAAAGCTCACCTTACCTCCTTTTGAGCCTGCTGCCTCTTCTGACATCAAGTTTTTATCTTGGAAAACCGCCATCCTGTTAGCCCTGACCTCTGCCAGGAGAGTTTCAGAGTTGCAAGCTCTTATGGCTGTGGAACCTTATATTATTTTTCATCGACAGGGTGTCTTTGAGGACTAATCCTACATTCATGCCTAAGGTGGTTTCCAAAGTGGCTTTAAATCAAACTATCCACTTGCCAACTTTTTTCCCCACTCCTCAAAATAAAGGGGAAAGGATCTTACATTCCTTGGATGTACACAGACAACTACGTTTTTACCTGGACAGAACCAAGGACATCAGAAAATCAGAGCAATTGTTTGTTTCTTATGCTTCAAGTTCCCAAGGTAAAGCCATTTCAGAACAGACCATTTCTAAATGGATTGCTCATGGAATCGGATTTTGTTATTCACACCATGGAAAGCAAATCCCAGGGAGTATATGGACTCATTCCACCAGAGCTGCTGCCACTTCTGCTGCCTTCCTCAGGGGAGTTCCTACCAAAGACATTTTGGAAGCTGCAACTTGGAGTTCAGTGCATACTTTTTCAAAGCACTACAATCTACCTCTCTACTCTAAGTCTAGGGCAGGCTTTGCTTCTGCAGTCTTGCAGGGCCTTTTAGCCGCCCCTTCTACTTTATGACCACCTCCCTTTCATTCTGCTTTGGGATTCTACCCTACAGTCATGACTGCAACAGTGAAACATGATGAACATAGTACAGTTGTGTACACCTACCATAAATGTAGATGTTCGAGTGTCTTCACTGTTGCAGTCTGGGTTTCCCTCCCTCCTGTCCCCTCTTATTTTTACTTTTGTGTGGTTCCTTTTTTCACCATTCTTCTGAGGTGTATTTGCAAAAGATATGGGACCTTTCTCATTTTGGGACTCCTGACATCTGGGGCAAGAAAAACTGGAGAACATGGCGTCGGCTGTCAGCTTTGTACTCCTGGCGCTCTGACGTCAGGGAGCATGGTTGAACAGCCGACGCCGGACCCAGACTTTGGGATTCTGGCCGATCGAGGACTGCCTGCCGGCAGGGGAGAACCCTACAGTCATGACTGCAACAGTGAAGACACTCGAACATCTACATTTATGGTAGGTGTACACAACTGTACTTTCTTGACATTGTGGATTGATGTGTACACTGAATCCAGTTTGAACCCTGACTCCTTACCCCCAGCCCCAGTTAAACCAGATAGATATTACAGAGTCCCTGCCTCTCACAAGTTTCTGTACAAAAGCCCTGTTGCTGACCCTGAAACTATTTCTCAGGGACCCAAAGGGATTAAGGTTTCATCAGCAAAAAACCCAGTTCCCTCTGATAGAGATTCCAGAGCTTTAGACAGATGGGGAAAGAAGGTATATATACGTCTGCAACTTTAGCAATGAGAGCCTTGAATTGCCAGTTTCACATGATAAAATATCAGCAATTTTTGATGTCTCAGTTGAAACAAAAGATGTTTACAGATTCAGATCCTCCTAACTTAAAAGAAATGCAGGATTTATTGCATGCTGCTGAACAAGTGGGAAAACATACTTTGCAATGTGGGTTTGACTCCGTAGAGGCCTCCTGTAGAGCAGCAGTTACAGGCTCTGTCATTAGAAGGCATGCTTGGTTAAAAGAACATACATTACCAGATCATGTTAAGGTAAAATTATTGGATGCACCTTTGCAGCGGGATGTGCTGTTTGGAGTTAAGGCAGAGGAGGTATTAAAGAAGATGGAGGATAAGGCAAAATCTATGCAAACGGTATAAGATTTCTTACAGGTTCAGCCTCCTCGTTTTAGCAGAAATTGGCCAACAAAGAATTGGTCATTTCCAGTCACAGACAGACCTCAAAGGGGCAGATACATACGTCCAAGAGGTAGAGGTCAGACACCAGGCCCTTACAGGCCTCGACAGTGGGGCACACCAGGCCAGAAAGAAGGAAAAGACAGGCATCAATCTTATAAAAAACAAGACTCAATGACTTTCCACTACAGCTGCCAAACAGCTCTCTCTTGGCAGCCCCCTTAGGAGGAAAACTGGCACTTTTCTATCACAACTGGCATTGCATCACCAAAGACAAATGGGTTCTCACCATTGTATCTCAAGGTTACAGGTTCCATTTCCACACCCTGCCAAGTCTAAAAGGAACGCCAAATCTGCCACCAAATCAATGGGCAGAGGCTTAAAGACAAATTACAGCACTCATGGACATGAGAGCTATGCAAAAGGTACCACCACAGAAACAAGGACAAGGATTTTACTCAAGACTCTTTCTGGTTCCCAGAAAGGACAAAGCCTGGAGACCCACTCTGGACATTTCTACATTAAACACTTACCTGGATGTACCGAAATTCAAGATGTTGACACTACAGCAGCTTCTTCCCATGCCGGGCAAGAAAGCTTGGATCGTGACATTGGACTTCAAAGAGGCATAGCTGCATGTCCCTATCAGACAAAACTGCAGAAGATACCTCAGATTTCTAGCTGGTTCAATGCATTATCAATTCTCTGCACTGCCCTTTGGCTTATCTACTGTGTCCAGGGTCTTCACAATGTGCCTGGCACCAGTAATTGCATTTTGTAGGCAAAAAGGAATTCAAATTTATCCATACTTGGATGACTGCCTGATTCAAGCAGAGAGCAAGAACATTCTACTAAAGCATCTGGCGTACGTAAAAAAGTTAAGTTGCCTGGGGTACACAGTAAACAAAAAGAAATCAAAACTAGTGCCCTCACAACCGATAATATTCCTGGGTGTCAGCTTGAACACAACGGCCCAGATGGCTTATCTCATGCCAGACAAGCAAGGACAACTGAGTCAATATTTTCAATTAATGGCAACAAAGATCCAACTCCCTGCAAGAAAAAATCTGCAGGCCTTGGGCTACATGGCATCTTGCATACTACTAATTCCATATGCCAGACTGCGTATGAGGAAACTACAATGGTACCTAAAGAGTGTATGGTCTCAACACTGTCAAAGTTTGGAAACAGTTATACCACTAATTCCTTGCCTACAACAGGAGTTTCGATGGTGGGCACAAGCTTGTCACCTCAACAAGGGACAGCCTTTCACTCAACCCACAGCCAGGCAAGCACTGACAACAGATGCATCGGATTACGCCTGGGGAGCACACATGGCAGGAAAATGTATCCAGTGTGAGTGGCCCACAGAGCAAAGACATCTCCACATCAATCAAAAAGAGATGCTAGCTGCACAAAATGCTATTATAGCTTTCAAGGACCTACTGCATCCAGGGCAATTACTACTAAAGACAGACAACACCACAGTTATGTGGTACATAAACAAGCAAGGGGGCACACACTCCTACCCCCTCTGCAGACAAGCCATGACCTTGTGGAACACAGCTCTAAACTACCAAGTTCATCTGCAAGCACAATTCCTGCCAGGAGAGAAAAACACGCTGGCAGACGACCTAAGCAGAAACATTATGAACCCACACGAATGGGAACTGAACCCACAAATATTCATAATTATAACACAAAAATAGTGGAACCCGGACATAGATCTGTTAGCTTCCCCAAAGAACTGCCAATTACAGAAGTTCTGCACAAGGAGCTACCATCCACAAGCATGGAAAGTGGATGACCTCTCATTCAGCTGGAAAAAACTACAAGTATACGTCTTCCCTCCTTTACCTCTCCTTCCAAAGGTACTCATAAAAGCCAGGCAGGAAGAGCCAAAAATGATCCTGATTGCACCAGACTGGCCACGCCAGCACTGGTACCCAATCTTAAAGAACTTAACACAAGAACCACCCTGGATCTTGCCTCATATCCCACAGCTGCTGACACAACACAACAGTCAGATACTTCACAGCCAGCTAAAGACCTTAAATCTAGCTGCATGGAAAATTCCTTAGCCAAGCAAACAATGGCTCTCTTCAAAGCTGTTATGGATGTCATTCTGGAGGCCAGAAGGCCTAGCACCAGGAAAGCATACTCAGATAAATGGAAGAGATTCTGTGCCTGGAACCAAGCACACAGCCTTGACCCTCTTGTCCCAAACATTCCTCAGATACTGCAATACTTAACTGAGATGCTGGACAAGGGCCTCTCTTTTTCATCCATCAAGATCCACGCCTCAGCTGTCTCTGCTCATTACAACACGGATCCACCATTTTTTTCTAATCCTTTGCTCAAGTAATACCTCAGAGGGGCTAAAAACATAAGACCTGGTGAAAACAAAGCCCCTGACTTAGTTATCCATCTTTTTTCCATGTCATTCAAAATCCTGTACCAACCCAATTTTTGAGATCTATCACCCCATATTTTGTCAATAATACAAAAAATTAAATTTGGCAGATTTGTGTACACAAACATGTCTGTAGAGTGCATTAGTTGAACGTTGATTCCTGATATCCCCTAAATGTTCAGACATTCTAATTCTGAAAGGCCTAGATGTTTGGCCAACATAAAATGCGGAACAGGAGCAGGTGGCCAAATATACCACCCAGTCCTTCCCGCAGTTGGCAGAATGTCTAATCTGGTACACAAGTTTAGTATTCTTGCTGGAAAATAGATCTCAAAAATTGGGTTGGCACAGGATTTTGAATGACATGAAAAAAAGATGGATAACTAAGGGGCTTTGTTTTCACCATTTGTGTTTATTCATTTTATATTGTTTGTGTATATATTTATTTTTTATTTTTATTTATTTTATTTTACATTTGTTAACTGGGCTATTCTAACTGGATATATTTCCATTTTCAGTAGAGGCCCGGGGAGAAAAGCTCCACATAGATATAAACACAGTTACATAATATACAAAAAATGAACGAGGTAAAAAGGAGAAGGAGGGGGGATATGCAGATATGCAGGAAGACATCATAGGATTTAATATTAACATAACATAGTATGATAGGATTCCTCATTCTCACACAATAAAAATAAAGTTTAAGCTTATTTCACATTATTTTATAGGAAGGTTATATAAGGAGAGTAAAAGAGAAAAGAGAAATATACAGAAAGTAGATCAGTAAAATCTATACTTTCAGTAAAAGAAAATGCAACTAAAGGAGGAGAAGGATATTAGAGAGTTAGCGCTTATCAAGTGATGGTCGTAAAGCTAGTAGAAGAAAAGAAGGAGGAAGGAGAGGGAGGAGTAGAGGTGGTTATAGGGAGATCTAGTCGGGGTTACAGCAGGGACATAACCATTGATTTTTAAGGTAGGTTCTGAGTTTTTGTTTGAACAGAATAGGAGTTGGAATAGAAGTAAGTTCAGTAGGAAGTTGATTCCAGTGTTTACCAAGGGCGTTAGAGAAGAGGGAGTCACCAGCAAGGTTGTTGGATTTAGTTAAAGTTACTAGTAGTTTACTGGAGGAACAAAGTGAGTTCAGGTTAGAGTAGGGGTCAGAAGTTTGGAAAGTACAGGAGTGTTATTAGGTTGATAGAGAGCTCTATGGACAAAGGAGAGTTGGGAAAGAAGCAACATATTTTCTAATTCAAGCCAGTGAAGTTGTTGAAGGTTCAGGCAGTGGTGAGTTCTAAATTGATTACCAGTCACAAATCTAGCAATACTATTATATGTGTTAGCCAATTTTGAGAGATTGTTTTTCTTCAGGTTAGTGTAAATTGGTGAGGCATAGAGAAGAGTTGAAATAAGGTGAGAGTGGGCAAGAGTAGCTTTGGCTGCAGGGGTTAAGAATGTTCTAATTCTGTAGAGGGAGCCCAGTTTTCTGTTTACAGTTTTAATGGTATTATTGATGTGACAATCATAGGTAAGGTTGTTGTCAATCATGACACCTAGCAGTTTGGTAGTGGAGTCAGCTGATATGAGGGTGCCATTAATAGATGAGATAGAGAAATCTAAAGTGGGGGATCTAGTAGTAGGTTTAAAGAGGAGGAGTTTTGTTTTTTAGCATTTAAGAGTAGGCAGCGTTTTAAGAACCATGCTTCTACTGTATGGAATACATTTTGAGTAATAGTTTGTAGCTCTGGAATGTTTTTAGCTGAGCAAATAAGAGTGGAGTCATCAGCGTATTGTATGCAAGTAGCTTATGGAATAGCTGCTTGTAGGTCATTTATAAAGAGGGAGAAAAGGAGAGGTCCAAGAATAGAGCCTTGTGGGACACCAAGAGAAATTGGAAGGAGAGAGGAGAGTTTGTTTTCCCAGAGGACTGCCTGTTTCCTGTTAGTGAGATAGGAAGTAAACCAAAGGATAGCTTTAGGTTCTAAAGCAAGAGATTCTAGGAATTTTATGAGGAGGGGGTGGTTAACCATGTCAAAGGCTTTGGACAGGTCAATAAAGAGTGCAGAAGAAAGAATGTTATTATTGCGGTTTGTGTTTATGAAATCAGTAAAGGAAAGAAGAGCAGTGGTAGTACTGTGAAAAGGCCTGAAGCCGTGTTGACAGGGAGTTAGAATGTTATTTTTAGTTAAGTAGTTCATTAGTTGGTAGTGGACACATTTTTCCATGATTTTAGCTAGGGGAGATAAGAGTGCTATAGGCCTGTAATTAGAGTATTCATTGGAGTTACCTCCTTTATGTAGGGGTATAATGTGTGAGATCTTCCAGATGTCAGGTATGGTACCTTCATTAATAGTTCTATTGATAAGGATGGATATGGGATAGGCTATAACCTTAGCTGCTTTTTGGAGGTATTCAGATGGAAGTTGGTCAGCTGATGGGGTACACGGTTTAAGTTTTTGGATGCATTTTTGGATGAAGGTGGTAGAGATAGGTTGTAGAGTGAAGGTAGGTTGAATAGAAGCTGCTTGAGCAGGTATGCTAGAATTGTCAAAGGAAAGGTGAGAGGCCAGAGAATTGATAGTATTAGTGAAGAAGGAATTGAAAGCATTGGCAGTTTCATGCCAATGCTTTCAATTCCTTCTTCACTAATAGTAACTGTGAATAGTGAATAGTGAATATATATTATTTCCATCTTTTTATTTATTTCACTTTTTATTTTATTTCATTGGTATGTATTTTTCAGAGTTTACTTTAGTTCAATATAGAACTAGTGATATATATTATGGAATATATTACTGTCCCTTTAAGGAATTACTGACTGTGGAATTGGTTAATTGTTGGTGGGATATACATTAGGTTTTCTGAATGAGGAATGACGTTCACTTAGGAAGGCTAAGTAGCCGAAACCGGTTTGAATTTCTCTTTAATAAATGTATTTTTTCACTCACTTGGTGATGAACCGTGTTTAAATTCAGTTTGCCTGTTTTGGTTCTTTGCACCTGCCTTACGTGCGGAGTACATTTGCTGTTCTTTGTCAAGAGTATCCATTTTCAAACTCTGTTAAAGGTTGCTAACATTCTCATAAAGCTGTATGTATCTGTAGAATGAGTAAATTGTTTCTTGGACTTAAAGGATCATTCCACTGTGAATGTTGGTTTGTTTATTTTAAAACTTTTAACACAGTCTGGTTTATGTTGTAGTTGATCTGCAAAAATAAATAAATAAGCATCCTTGGAGTTGTGAAATAATAAGCCTTGACTTCTACAACTGTTCTAATCATTAGTAAAGTATGTTGTCCAGTTGATGTTACAGTTTGAGGGGCTTCTTATTGTTGTATCCTTAATGGACAGCAAGTATTTAATAATGTTTTTGGCTTTAACACATGCTATTTGTAGAAATTATTATGACTTTTGAAGAAATTAAAAATAGTTGTTCTGGAGAACACTTTTGGTAAAGAAAGATATATAAAAAGTGTGAAAAATAATTTAAACACAACTAAAGCTCCAAATGATTTTTTGCATACTTGTACAATGAGATTTTTGGAATAAAATCAGAGGTTTGACTGTTTTTAGCTTTACAGATTATAGCTCAAGTGTACTTTGTTGTGCTTTTGTGTTTCAGAGAAGCAAACACGATTTTTAGAGGGAATTCAATGGCTACCCGTTGCATTGATGAAATGATGAAAATTGTTGGAAAGCACTACTTGAAAGTTACTTTGAAGTCCATTATAGATGAGGTATGTAAAAAGTCACAGAGGCTGGCTGCTAACTGTGCAAACTTCATTTCAAATGGTTTTCTTGGCTGATTCACAAGACAGGGATTCTGCTTTTTTTTTGTGCCAGCATGCTGGTTCCAGGGCTTGATTTTGTTGTAATACTGCTAATCTCATGACATCAAAGGAGTTTACTGAGACTCTGTAGTGTGCATGCAAGTGAGTGTAAGCTTGAGTGTGTGTGCCTGTTTGAGCAAACATGCAGGCACAGATATATTTACATAACATGATAACTGATTGGGAGTAAGCAGTCAAGATTCTGCAAACAGTCAGAGTTCTGCAAAGCCCATGTGAAGTCTCATACTCATTCTTTTGGGCATGTATCAACACTGCTTTAGGAATTAACAAGACCATGCTTGATAATCATCTCAAGGTCAGGATGAACTTCCTTCCCTCTTCAGTGTTCACCCTTTTTGGACCCAGTGTTCATACAGAATTTTGATATAGTAGAACATCTCATCACCCTTTGTTGGGGGAGTCTCCCTTTTAGGGTGATTAGTCATGTAGTGCCTTCCTTTTTTGATGTCCAGGTTGACAGGGGAGTCGAGCTTCCTGGTGGCTGTGAATGTTCCTTTGATCTATTTTCAACTGTTACCCCTTGCCTGGGACCTAATGTACGTGTGTATGTTAAATCAAAGCCTACTGTGCCTTCTACTGTGCATGTGCATTTTTCCACATGTGCTTCCTGGAGGCTATAGTATGAACTCAGATTGATAAAGTCAAGCACAAGTTCCTAGCTCTGATGGTGTAAGACATGTACATTTCATATCTAGCATGCACCTACTTGAGAATCTAGGCTTCCTCCTTCTCTCCTCATCCATTAAACCAGTAGATCCTCGTACCTTGCGTATAATCCACGCTGATGCCCTCCTTTGCATCTAATTCTTGCTGTTTTTGGCCACACAGCCTTAACCCTTTTCATATTTGGGCTGCCTTTTTATCTCATTTCTCCTTTCTCCTTCTTCACTCCTGACCTGATGATATCACCGAAATTCTGTAGCCAAATCTCTCTAACATATTCAAATGTTCATATGTATCACTGCATCAGGTGAACTGACAGAGAAAGATGCAGAAATTGAAAATGTTCATAGTCTTAAAATAAATGTGGAGAGAAGACATAAAAATGAATGTGGAGATGGTCTTGAAGGCAGTTTCAGTGGAGAGGAGTGTAATGGACAGCAACCAGAACTGTCTGTTTAGAAGGAATTGCACATGAGAACTGATAGCAAAGAGAAAGAGATGTGGATATTTCATCTGGTTTTGGCCACAAAACAAACTTTCTTCTCAGGAACTTTGGTTTAACAGCTTCTGATAAATGTGTAATTTTCCCACTGTTTATCTCTATTTGAAAAAAAAATGCCTTTGGTCCCCTAAAGGTTCATAGGTAGGTACTAGGCTATCGGCCCTGGGGCCTATACAAGCCTAGCCAAAAAGGTACCCTGGCTTTTGCCACCCAAGCAAAGGGTACAACTTTTCTCTACAGAAAGTTCAGATCTTCCTTTTTATTATACTTTAAAGTTGTCGTTCATTCTGAGACCAGCTATACATCACAAAGCTTAACACTTGTGATAGTTCTGTCGGTTCTAGCTGTGCGTGCTGCTATTTTTGCTTTCACTGAAATATCTTGGAGATAATCTTCTGTAAAACTATTTCCATGTGTTTAAAATTCCTTCAGTTACTTTCCCAGTAGTTTCTGGTAATGGCATTCTATACAGGTCATCAGCATTTCCATGTCTGTTAGACATTCTGTATTCAATCTGAAAATTATAGCTCATGTGTGGATTTGCAGCTGCTGTGCTGAACAGACTTGCGATCACCAAACACTGTTTGCAACTGTTTACAGTCTGTAATCAACTTCATTCTTCTAGACGAAAAGTACTGTTGGAATTTCTTTATTGCAGACAAGAAAACTGGAGTTGTCTTTACAGTTTAGTGAAAATATATTTTCTCTGTGAAAAAAAAAATTCAAGAAGCATAAGAACTAGGTCTCTCCTTATAATATTCTAAATCACACAATGTATGAAGAGTCTGCCGTGCTAGTGTAAGCAACGGACCATAGGTGTCTGGGGCTGTACAGATGATTGTCAGCAGGAAACAGAGAAAGGCAAAAAAAAATGTTACCAAAGGTCTTGGTTCCAGTGACTGTTAAATAATCCATGTACACCACCTCTTTCAAATCCACAATAGTTTTTCTGTAATTATGCGGAAAATGGAGTATGCAGTAGTAGTTACAAACTATAATCCATTTTGTACAAATAAACCTCTGTTTATTTATGGTTATGCATTTCTTAACAATTGTCATCAAGCAATACTTTTTGATGAGCTGATGCTGAATTGGTTTTAAGGAGCACAGTTTCACCCTGACCAGTAAATTCGTCCATTCTTGGTAGAGGATGTATTTCCATGTTAATAGTTTGGTTTTCTGTTAACTTAAACTGTTACTACACAGATGAATTGAACAGTAGGTACTGTGCTTCCCTGAACTGATGACATTTTCTCTTTTCATTCTTGCTGTCTAATAACTGTCTCACTTCAAATGGCCGAAGATTACTTTTTCAGACCTTTGGAGAAACATTTGGCTTCACCAAGTTGATGACTTTGCAGTCAGTGTACCAAGTTCCTCACAAAGCAGATAAGAGTACATTTCCATCAGTACTTTGTGTTTTAATTCATTCAGCTCACTGTGATTGATTGTTTGCAGTTTAACGCAGATTTCAATAACCAGTTCCCCTCATGTAAAGCAGGACCATCTTGTTTCACCTCAGCTAGAGGCAGCTCTTTATTTTGAGGTTTATTGCATACTTTAGCCATATTCTGAACCAGTACTGACATTCTAACCTGTTTATGCTTTAACATTGAATTTTGTGGTTTGTTTTACTACAAATATCTTAGTCAGCCGAGGAGAAGATATAAATGACTGTTTTTCTTTTGTCCTTTAACACTGGGAATTAAGTTTCCACTTTAATGAACTTTTGTATTTTTTCACAAAAATGTGTGTGTGTGTGTATATAAACAAACTCTTTATTTGGGACTGCATTTTTTTGAAACATGCTAATTGTGTGTTCATCAACTTCACACTGTTATTTCTTTGAAGGCAGTCTTATGGGTTATGATATTTCAACAATAACAGAATATTTTACCTTTCTGGTTGTTTGATTACATTTCTGTTTTACATGCTATACCAACAGGTGTCTCACATAACTTTTGTGCATTTCTGTGTACCATTGCTGCTGTTGATGCTATTTTGAATGCTCTTCTGTTATGTTGGATTTAGATAACCCTGCACTGTGAATACCACTAATGAGTCCAACTCTTAATGCTTCATCCACATTCACACCATTTACAGTTCACGGCATACTTTTAACTGCATTACATATCTCACTGGCTTCCTGGCTACAGTGATTAAAGTGAAACCTTTCAATGGTTTGATGTCATAGTATCCTTTTCACATTTCAGCAGTTTGCTTATGTTTTTTTATCTTTCACTTTCAACAGCAAATCAAGTTCTGAAATAGCCCATGGTAGTGTCTGTTAAGATGAGTAATGTCGCTATGAGCTTATGCCACTCACTGTGAGAAAATTGTTCAGTACTCCCAACACGTGCTATTTGCAACTTCATGTCTGGCTCAGATTTCATCAGTCTTCTGATTCAAGTCATCTTTGTAGCACCTCAAGTACTTTACAATTACTTTGTTACAGAGTTTTCTCTTTTGTTGAAAAGGACCTCATGGGGACATTATGTATAGTTATTGGGTCCACTCTATTACCTGAGCGCTGCAGTCACATGTTATAGGCATGACAGCTGGTACTGCCGCAGTACTGAACAGCAAAACTCAGCTGCGCTCATTGCTTGTCTGATCGATTAAACTCATGTGGCCCTGGTCTTCTTGTGACACTGGTAAGGTGTGCTGTTTTCTCAGTGGTGTCTAAGATGGAGTATTGTACTGATGTTTTGTACCCTAAGATCTGAATACAAAATGTTTGAGACCAAATATCTGTCTGCTACATGTCTTATAAACCAAAATGCAGAAAAACATCAACCTGCATGAATAAGACTACTAACTTGTTAAAACATATATTCTAAATGTATACAAGGTGTTTTGACTGACATTATTCTGACACACAAAAATTACTTTTCATATCACATTCTTTTTACAAGAGGGGTTGCTCTCCAGAACCCTTGTGCAGAAGGCTTTGCCTAACTACCTCCCCCTAATTTTATGCTGACTCTCAAATTCCTGCAGTTGAAATGTAAAAATAATTCTCAGTGAATTAAAAAATCAGACTCAGAATATTTTATTAGTATTACAAGTCTTAGCATTATGATTCTAACTAAAACAAAAGTAATGCAACATGCATCATCACAAATGCTAAACAGTAGGGCATCTAGCCAAAACCTATCCTGAACAAATGGCAAAGATAAAATTAGTTTACTTTACTTTTCATACTTGAGTTACACAGCACCCCAGCTGCTGCAGACTATATGTAGTCCCATGTTACTGTAATTCACAAGATGTCATCAGTCACCATGTTACTGTAATTCACAAGATGTCATCAGTCACTAGAAAAGATAGCACGGCATAACAGTTTACAAATCAAACAAGCCTCACAGTTAATACCACTATTGAGTCTTGCTTCTTAATGCTTCATTCAGATTCCCACCAAAACCTTTGGTCTTAAATTGGATACAGATATTCACACTACTGTGTGATTCTTCATAGCCATAATATTAGCTAGGTCACAGTGGAAAAGGATTATCCTTCCATAAGGATAAACTGCTGTTCATAATCAGGCTTGTTGATCTAGGTAATGATTGCCACTGGAATCTGCTTTTGCGGATCAGTTTTTCTACATGAAAAAGAGGTTGCATTTATCCTTCTTTGTTGAATGGATCATAGAGGTCAAGGGTTTACATTCTTATATATGCTTAGGTATTGAAACAAAGGTGTGATCAGAATGGCTTGCAGAAAAACAGTTCCTCTGTGGTTGAGCCTCTGTGTTTGATTTTGTTGAAGGCAGATGTCCCAACTAAGGGAGGCATGCTCTGTGATCACACCATCTTCCCCTAGTGATGTAACCAAATATATTTTAGTAAAAAAAAACATTTGTGAGGCTGCTGCATGGAAACACCTCATATGTATGTGCACTGCTGTTCAAGTTTGTTCCTCTTTTTTTTTTTTTTTTTTTTTTTTTTGGCAGCTACCACTGACTTCAAATTCTGGACTTCCCTCATAGTTTTCCTCTCTGAGGTTGTCACAGTTTGGGAGGTACTTCAGAATTGTCCTATCACTGGGTGGGTCTTCTCCATCTCAACAAGAAGACCTCACAGCATTGGTGTGTGAATGTCCCCAGGACTGGGGAACAGGGCTGAGAATTAGGGGCCATCATACTGTGCCATTTGGAGTTTTCCTGTTTAAGTCCTACCTCCCTCTGATACACTGGGCAGACATCTCCTAGGTAGGTGTGTAATGGCACCTTAAGAGATATGTTCACACCTATGTGAGTCCCTCAACCTGTCCACGTACTTCTGCATGACCTCTTATCAGAGCCTTGGTGTCACCACAAGTACTTGTAGTCTGATATTGTGTCCTCAGTAGGTCCCTACATGTTCCTCCTTGTAAAAGGTAACAGGCAGTGCCTCATCATTCTTTTTCCCCCTGTGTTAGCTCCAGCAGGGGCTGTAGCCACTAGCTGAACTCTGATCACCTGAGCCATAGTAACTATCCCTCTGCCCTATTTAAACTGGAGAGTTATTCCTGTATTAATTGTTTCCTTCAGAAGGTGATGTAATGTCTTGTTAGTCAGCTGTAGTTAATAGCAATGAGACCATTAGTCCCATAAACGGGTCTTTTTCCTATAGTAACCTTGATGTAGCTTGACCCTCCACTATGAGGCATCTTTCCGTTTAGGAGCTATTCATTTTTTTTTTTTTTTTTTTAAGGGAGGGGCCTCACAGCAATTGATAATCGGTCCTGTTTGTGAGTACAGTGATTGATCTAAGGTACCCTTTCCCATTTAACAAAATGAAGATGATATCACACAGAGTTTGCCCTGTTTATTTCCTTTTTGTTATAATGCAGTGAGCAAACAAGAAATTCATAAAAATAATAACTGTTGATGGCAAGGCTTGGGAACCCAGTCTATGAAATTACTGTAAGAGGAGGGTTGTTATTACAGGTGACTGCTTGCCGCCACAATCAGCTGTTCACTGTGAATGGTTATTGTTCTATGTTCCATTTCAGATCTGTGAAAACAGCAAACCCTGTGAGATTGATCCAATCCGACTGAAAGAAGGAGACAACTTGGAGACTAATAAGGTCTGTTATTTACTGTGTGGTTATTTGTGACACCCACTTCTGCTTCAAATATTGCTTGTAGTTTTTTTTTTAACTTGTGTGGTCTTTGCCAGGTATTTCTTGCTTTTTGAGATTAGAGTTTGGGAGAAGAAACTATGGCTCAGTCTGTCATGAAAGATGTATTGCCTCAAACATGAACTCGGGAAAAACTGTATCTTAGCCTTGGCTATATCGCATAGAGGAATAAAACCCTGACTTTACCCTATATTAACTGGGTTTGACTGTCAACTTAGGCACTGAAAAGGTCAAGACAAGGGTGAGAATGAGAGGCCAATGTCACCTTGCCCATCCTGAGAGGAGGAAGGAGGTGTGACCCACTGGGTTAGGAATGTTGAGGGATTGCTGATAGCAGCTATTGGACCAGTGTGGGTCACACCACTTGTAGGGTAGAGGAGGGTGCTCCTAGATGCAGGTGGAGTCATGTGACAGAGTTAGAAATGAATTGGCTAATGAACTCTTTTGCCCAGGTGGGAAGGACTGGACTCTCAGGGCTCCTACCTTGGCTGGGAAACAGATGGGCTAACTTTCATTACAAGGAGGGCAGCAAATGGGTTGACGAGGAAGGACTGATAGCTGCAGTAAGGGTAAAAGAAAAAAGAAGAAAGAAAATCTTATCTCACAGACTTGCAGTAAAAGTAGGAGGTAAGTGAGTTAACTAGTCAGCTTGAGGAATGCAAATTTCATCACCACAGTGTGTCAAAAAATGAAGTTTGTTGTGTATAGCATTTGGCACTGTAGTTTTATGCGCGAGTTCACTTTTTTTTTTTGTAGGTAACCCCAAAACTGCTTTTATTTTTTTATCTCATTGTAGTAAATAAGATGATATAACAAACAAAACAAAACATAGCTCCTGGCTTGTTTGCAATGAGAAGAAGCACTGCATCTGAGAGCTTGAATACTTGGTCAGACCCTTTGAAAAACTTGTAAAATGTCTGCAGCTAAAAACAATAAAACAAGGTATTTTTCAGTCAGTAACTAATGCATAAACCTTGTATCACATAAGTTGAGACTGTAAGATTCCAGTGAACTGTACCTCACAGTGCTGGGCTTTATTCTCTTAGGTTGCATTTGCGTCGCTCTTAGTTACTTAATTATGGTTGTGGGTCATCCTTAAAAAGTACATGCATTTGGTAGGCCTACTAAGTTACCAAAATGAATTTAAAAAATTCTTAGGTGTCTAAACCTCTTATGAAATTCTGATAAATTGAGTCATGTTTGTCATCACATTTCTAAGTGTCAGTGTATGCAGCTTCCACTGTAAAATAGAGGCACCTCCTCAACCACCTTAACATTTTTTTCTTTCCAGTTCCATTAAAAAAGGCCACTGGAAAATATTTTTTTGTTAAAATGTGATGTCTTTGTAGAATTTACATGTCCCCATCCATGCAGTCTTTCACGGGGTCTCTGTTTTCTTCTACTAGAAACATAGTAAGGGTGGGGCAATGGGGGAAAAGTGTTAGGGGTGAGATTGAGAATTTCAGATGTTCTTAGTGTTTCACTGTTGCAGTCATTACATTTGGGTAATCTGCTGGCAGGTTGCCCTCAGTCGGCCTGATTAGCAAAGTCTTGGGTCCTGCATCGGTTGCTGTCCCTTCATCCATGATGTCAGGTAATCAGGGATATAAAACATGCAGCCGACGCCATTACATCAGTCTTTCTTGCTGTGCGGTGCCCGAAGCAGACGCAGTTCGCAAGTGCCGGTCGGCCGACTCCTAAAATTTTCGTTTTCGAGTTTCAGAACCAAAGTCTTCAACTAAAAGCTAAGTACCCCGTTGGGGAAACTTTTTCTTGCTCCTTACCGATGTCAGTAAAAGTTAATAATTGCATTACTTGTGGGAAGCAAATACCTCGTATGGATTTTCATTTGTACTGTATTCCTTGCCTAGGCCCTGACCAGAAAGTGCCTTGCTGTCGGTTTTGTGCTAACTTTAATCAACGCATGATTAAACGTCTGTATATTTTTGCTTGTAAATATTTTGGCTAAAGATTTAATTATCCAGAAATGCCGTCGGTTAGCAATCCGACTACCAGAATACCTAAGAAATGCAAAGAAAAAGATAGAGACAGACCGTCGAGGTCCAAAACTAACAATGATGCTTCTCCTAAGCCAGTCGCCAGTTCGCCAGTACTCAGTGAGGAGCTTTCGCAGCCCCTGATACCCGCTACTTCTGATTCACAGGCCTCTATGGAACCCGTGGATGTCTCTACCTTAGATGGGTCCGGAGCCACTGTGCAGGCACCAGCTTCTGAGGGTGTTTTCAGGCCTACAGATTTGTATATTAGACCGACGCCATCTTGAAAACTAAGGCCAAAATCTAAATCTATGTCTAAAAAACCGACGCCTGGGCCACATGTGCAGGCTCCTATGCCTAAAAAACAAATGATCAAAATGACTGAAGATTTAATTACTCTGATCAGGGATAGCCAACCCCCTCCTTCTAAGAGGCCTAGGCAAGACATTGATTATGAATCTTCTGAACAGGATTCTATTTCTTCTGACTCTTCTAATGAACAGGATTTGTCTATTCCTACTTATGAGGACTCTGATGCAGAAGATTCCATTCCTTCTGCTTCTCCCCCTGAGGATTTTTCTTTTGGGGAAACTTTACATACCTTAAGGGAGCATTTCCACTGGGGAAGTCAGGATTTCTCTGAATCTAAAAAGAAACTTAGGGATTTTCTTCTTCTTCCTTAGCATAGGCCTTTGGCTATACCTCCTGTTCTAGACATTGTTGATGATGTTTTTTCAGAATCTAGTATGACTCCTGATTCTCTGCCTCTGGCTCCTTGTAAGCCAGACAGATACTACAGGGTTCCTGACTCCCACAAATTCCTTTTCAAACATCTTGTTGCTGATCCTGAAACCATAGGGTCCCAAGGGCATTAAGGTCTCTACTACTAAAAATCCTACCCCTTCTGATAGAGATTCCAGGGCGCTGGATAGATGGGGTAAGAAGGTTTACACGTCTGCAACCTTGGCAATCAGGGCTTTAAACTGTCAATTTCATATGCTTAAATATCAATAGCATATCATGGGACTACTTAAACAGAAAATGATGTTAATCTCTGACTGTGTGGAAAATAAAGATTTGCAGGATTTATTACATTCAGCTGAACAAGTTGGAAACATACTTTGCAATGTGGTTTTGATTCCTTGGAGGCCTCTTGCAGGGCTGCTGTAACTGGATCTGTGCTAAGAAGGCATGCTTGGCTCAAAGAGCAAACTCTGCCTGACCATGTTAAAGCAAAATTGTTGGATGCTCCTTTACAACAGGGCCATCTCTTTGGTAATAAGGCTGAAGAAGTGTTAAAAAAGATGGAAGATAAAGCTAAATCTATGCAAACTGTGAAAGATTTCTTACAAGTGCAACTCCAAGATTTAGTAGGCACTGGCCTACTAAGAACTGGTCCTTTCCAGTCCCCTCGAGAGCCATTCAAGTCAAATCAAGACATTCCAAAGGCTTCAGGTTTCAGTCACAAGGAACTTTTAGAACAAAACAATGGGGTGCCTCCACCTCCAAATCTGGAAACAATAAGGCACCTCCCTATGGTAAACAGTCTCAATGACTTCCCTCTACAATCACCAAGCACTTACCTTTTAGCCACCCCTTTGAGGGGAAAACTGGCACTTCATCCACGAAACTGGCAACTTATTACCCAGTACAAATGGGTGTTAAATATAGTATCCCAGGGATACAGATTTCATTTTCGCACGTTGCCAATCCCAAACAGATGGCCAGATCTGCCCCCAAATCAGTGGGCAGAGGCCCAGAAACAAGTTCTGTCCCTCATGAACATGGGGGCTATTCAACCAGTACCAGAAGAGCAAAAGGGACAAGGTTTCTATTCAAGACTTTTCCTGGTACCCAGAAAAGACAAATCATGGCGTCCAATTCTGGACTTATCCACTCTAAACACATTTCTGGACATTCCAAAATTCAAGATGCTGACTCTTCAACAGTTACTACATATGCTAGGCAAAGATGCCTGGTTGGTAACTCTAGACTTGAAAGAGGCTTAACTGCATATCCCAATCAGGGAATCTTACAGAAGATACCTCCGCTTCAAAGCAGGCTACTTGCATTAACAGTTCTCTGCACTGCCCTTTGGCTTATCTACTGCGCCCAGGGTCTTCACAAAGTGCTTGGCTCCAGTAATTGCATTTTGCAAGCAAAAAAATATTCAAATATATCCATACCTGGACGATTGTCTAATTCAGGCAGAAAACAAGGACATTCTTCTAAAGCATCTGGCATTTGTAAAAAGTGTTCTAACTTGTCTAGGGTACACCATAAACAAAAAGAAATCACAACTGGTACCCTCTCAAAAAATTACATTCCTGGGTGCAAGCTTGAATACAACTGCCCAGATGACTTACCTTATGCCAGAAAAGCAAATTCAATTAGTGACTTACTTCAAACAGGTGGCCACAAAAACCCTGCTATCTGCAAGACAAATTCTGCAAGCCTTGGGGTTCATGGCCTCCTACAGTCTTCTAATTCCTTATGCAAGACTGCATATGAGGAAACTTCAGTGGTACTTAAAAAGTTTATGGAGTCAACATTGTCACAGCCTGGAAACAATGATTCCTATCATACCTTGCCTGCAACTAGAGTTCCTATGGTGGGCAGAGGCCTGCCAACAAAACAAGGGAATGCCATTCACTCCACCTCCTGCCGCCCAAACCCTAACTACAGACGCATCAGACTATGCTTGGGGGGCACATCTGACAGGAAAGTGCATTCAGGGCAAATGGAGCCCAAATCAAATGCACCTACATATCAATCAGAAAGAGATGCTAGCTGTACAGAATGCACTGACAGCCTTCAAGGTCTACCTTCATCCAGGACAACTAATGATAAAGACAGACAACACCACAGTAATGTGGTACATAAACAAGCAGGGGGGTACACATTCATACCCCCTTTGCAGACTAGCTATGGCATTGTGGAACACGGCCGTGACCTACCAAATACAACTACAAGCTCAGTTCCTGCCAGGAAAGCTAAATACTCTGGCAGACGAACTAAACAGAAATCTTATGGACCCACACAAATGGAAACTGGAACCACAAGTTTTCAACATGTTGACATGCAAATGGGGGAGCCCAGACATAGATCTTTTTGCCTCACCCCAGAACTATCAGTTGGACAAATTCTGCACAAGAATTCATCACAAAAAAGCTTGGAAAGTGGCTGATCTATCATTCAGCTGGAAAAACCTATCCATCTATGCTTTTCCCCCTCTGCCTCTGCTCTCCAAAGTTCTACTAAAAGTCAGACAGGACAAACCAAAAATTATTCTGATTGCTCCAGACTGGCCTCGCCAACATTGGTACCAACTCCTGCGCAATGTGTCACACTTTTCTCCGTGGCACCTGCCTCAGACACCTTACCTACTGTCTCAGCAGAACTACCAAATTCTGCACACTCAGCTCCAGACTTTGAATCTTGCAGCGTGGCTAATCAACTAATTTCACCCTTGCCACCCCTCAGCAAACCTTTGATGGATGTCATTTTGGAGGCTAGAAGGCCTAGTACTAGAAAATCTTATGCTGACAAATGGAAAAGATTCTGTGCCTGGAACCAGTCACAAGGAATAAGCACAGCAATGCCCAATATTCCTCAGATCCTGCAATACTTAACTGAGATGCTTCACAAGGGCCTATCTTTTTCTTCCATAAAAATCCATGCCTCTGCCATTTCAGCTCATTACAACACAGAACCTTCCCTCTTCTCTCATCCTCTGCTAAAGCAGTATCTCAGAGGGGCCAAAAATTTAAGACCTCCCAGGAGAGAACCAGCTCCTGCATGAGACCTCAATTTTGTTTTGGAAAAACTCCCTCTCCCTCCTTTTGAGCCAGCTGCTACTGCAGACCTAAAATTTCTCTCCCGGAAAACAGCTTTCCTTTTAGCAGTCACTTAAGCTAGAAGGATTTCAGAATTACAGACTCCTATGGCAGTGGATCCTTTCATTATTTTTCATCTGGACAGGGTGGCTCTCAGGACCAATCCATCTTTCATGCCTAAGGTGGTATCCAGTGTGGCTCTTAATCAGACCATTCATCTGCCAACTTTCTTTCCCAATCCACAGAACAAGTGAGAGCGGATTCTGCATTCATTGGATGTACACAGACAACTTAGATTCTACTTCAACAGGACCAGATCTCTAAGAAAATCTGATCAACTATTGGTGGCATTTGCTGCAGGGGCAGAGGGAAAGGCTATTTCAAAGTAGACTGTTTCCAAATGGATAAGCCATTGTATTAATTTTTGCTATATGCACCATGGTAAACCTATCCCCAAGGGGATCAGATCTCATTCCACCAGGGCTGCATCTACTTCTGCATCCTTTCTCAGAGGGGTTCCTCCCAGAGACATTCTATAAGCTGCTACCTGGAGCTCAGTTCATACGTTGACCAAACATTACCATTTACCTCTCTTCTCTAAATCCAGAGCTGGCTTTGCCACTGCTGTCCTGCAGGCATTATAACTGCTCCTATTGCTGTATAAATCTATCCTCCCTACCATAGCTTTGGGATTCTACCCAAATGTAATGACTGCAACAGTGTAACACAAAGATCATAGTACAGTTGTGTACACTTACCATAAATGTAGATGTTCGAGTGTATTCACTGTTGCAGTCCTGGTTACCCACCCTCCAGCCCCCTGTTTTTGTCTTACTATACCTCTCCTTTCTTTTACTATGCTTAAAAGCCTTTTTGGGTGTATTTGCTTTTGTTTGGGGGTATATTTTCTGTGTTTTAAATTATATATATATATATATATATATATATATATATATATATGTGTGTGTATTGCTCCCCATTTGGGGGGCACCTGACATCTGGGGCAAGAAAAACTGATAAATTGCGTCGGCTGCATGTTTTATACCCCTGACGTCCTGATGTCATGGATGAAGGGACAGCAACCGACACAGGACCCAAGACTTTGTTAATCAGGCCGACTGAGGGCAACCTGCCAGCAGATTACCCAAATGTAATGACTGCAACAGTGAATACACTCTAGCATCTACATTTATGGTAAGTGTACACAACTGTACTTTCCTGCATTACCAGTTAAAAAAAAAAGTAGAAGTTGTCTTTTTGCACATTCAGGTGAACAGCTGAGGAGTCATGGGTCTGACTATAAGAAGCTAGTTAGAAGAAATCTACCAGCTGATTTGCTAAAGTAAAAACCTAAGTCCTTTTTCCCCCTTTTTTAATCTTTGCTTGTAGAGCTGGGAGTGGAGGTGTGGCTTGGCTGTAGGAAGTCATTTGGTACAAATGTACCAATCCATTTGCTACAGTGAAAGACAAAGTCCATAGCTTGGGGCAGTGTCTAGAGAATGGGCAATGGGTGCTAAATGAGCGAGATAATGCTATCTCTTCCACAGCCCATAAGACATGCCAGTAGATGAACTGAAGTTCTGCCAAACTACCAGTATCTGTGAGTGCCCCTTTCATGACTAATTTTCAGTTGTCTTGTCTGTTGCTTGCAAGGATACAATGCAGCTGTCCCACAGACCATTGATAAAAAATGTGTGAGTAAAAATGTTACTGCAAATTAGTTTGTGGTGGCTGTTCTGTGTATTGTTGCTGTAGTTTAAAACATGGTGTTTTTTTTAGGAAAGAGACCCAAGTGGCATATCACATCCTGGTCAGTACAGATGTAACGAGCTGTTTTCACTGCATAGTTGGCTTAAAGAAATGATCATCTGAAAACCCACATAGTGATGCTTTTTTAACGTCCAACTTCTCTGATTATGTATTCATGTGTTACTACTGCCAATTGTATCTTTCATGGGTTTCATAAGAGTTGTTGGAACCATACTCCTGTCATTTCAGGAAGCTGAATCTGAGGTTAATAGAACTGTCTTATTAGTGAACACATTGGTCCACCACTACCCCCCTTGCAAACACACTAAAATCCCACTAGGATGCGTCAGCCTTCTGAACAGTGGCATACGTTCAGTTTGATAGAAAATGTTATCTGTAATGAGGAAAACTGTATTGACAAAGTGAAACTATAAGGTCATTTTTTGTTACACTCCCCTTCTCTTACTGTGGTCACCATTGCCTCCATCTCAGATGCACTGGTATTTAACTTAAATGGCTCTGGTGATGGTTGTGATTTGTTTGAGGATTTGGTTTTAGCACTCTGTGTGTGATATAAACTGTGGAAAGATCCCCCCCCCCCATTGAAGAGCTTTAGCGTTCTGTGGGTGGACTGTCGCTGCTTTTTAAAAGGGACATTTTTTTTCCAGGTCAAGACTTCAGAAATGAAGTGATGAAGAGCTACATGAACTGTACAAATGCAGCAAGCGGCAGTTGATCGGGCAGAAGGCCTATTTTTTTTTTTTTCAATTGCTTTTCAACTGAGAGTCGAGAGGGCTCTGATCAAGGGATGACACTGGGCATCAGAATAACTACACCACTGTTTGTTATGAGTCTAATCTGTCAATGATGTGGACTCTAGGGAGAAAAAATGTCTGCTACAAACCAAAGAACGACTGTGATTTCCTTTAATTTTAATCTTTCATGCTGTGCTGTGCTGTTGTGACTATTAACCCCCATAACCCATATACAGGAATATTTCTGTCTTCTTGAGCTCATTGAAAATGAGGTCAACAGAGCACAGTTTGTTGCTCATAGTCAAATAGCACTACATTAAATATATTACTACAAGAAGCAAATAACATTTCAAGTTATTCAACTCTGACATACTCCATTAGAAAAGGACGTATAAAGAGTGTAGTACAATGTTTTGAACATGTGTGGGGCTCTTGCAGCTTCACTTTGCATAGGTAGTCATAACAACTCTTAAGTTAATACATAATATCTTGGAGAAGAGGAAATTACAGGTGTTCCCCTTTCTTTGAGGTTTTGTGATTTCTGAAATGTGTTAGTGGGGTGGGGGGTAAAGCTCCCCAGATGGGGATAGAGGGTTACTTATCCTTTGCAAAAATATTCTTAAGTGTTTTGTTGCATACTGTAAACTAATCTAGGTATCTGTTCTGCACATTGTGTGTTCTTGGATTATCAGTAACTCTGAAGTGCTTCAGCTAAACTGTGCTTTATCATTTCTGCCCCAGTAAACTCACTTTCCATAAGTTCAGCTAGTCCTAATTATTTATATATTAAAATGTCACTCTGGAAGACAGGTCCTAGTACTTTAGTTTCTAGCAAGTGCAGCTTTATTTAATGTAATAATAAGACATTTTCTCTTTCTCCTCCTCCTGACATTCCTCATATAAATTAAAACACTGGATGTACTCGGTCTCTCAGTGTCATTCCCATACTTTTGATTGTGGATGGTTGCTTACAATACAACTGCTGGTTTAAAGAAAAAAAGATTTTTCAGTTACACTAATATCTAAAAAACAATATATTGCCATCTGCCTGTCTCAGAATTGCACTTGCACACCTCTTCCACACTTGTTCTGCAGAGCTATAGGATCATTGTCTTCTGTTTATTTACATTTTTTTTTTGTCCAGGGTAAAGCTCTAACTGCAGTGGGCCATTTTCAGAACCACCCAGGGAGAAGCACTCAAAGTAAAACTAAAACAATGAAATGCAAAAATGGATACAGATATTTGAGAAATTATAGTAGGGAGACATTAATAGTAGTAAACCTGAACAGTTTTCTGTCAGAAACTAAAAGTCAATGTTAAGTTGTCATTCTCGCCTTCATTCTTGCTGGATGGGTTCGGAGCCGATCCTCGGCTCCGACTCGGCCTATACTATAGCTCGAGAGCTATTTTTACCGGCTCGAGGCAGCCCTATATCCCACAATACCATGCGCTAACTCCCCAGATCTTGTTTGCCGCTTCGCTGCGAGGTAGTCTGTTTTTACCGGCTCTGGTCAGTAAGTGCTTTTTTCATATATGTATTCAGTCTCAGTAGTTTTTTTCCAGTTAGTTACCCTTCTTTAGGTCCCTTCTAACTGCCTTACCCTTTCGGTAGCCCTTTTTCCCCTTCTTTAGTTAGTTTTTTATCTTGGGCCTACGGGCTTTTCCTTAGTTTTCCCCCACCCATTTCAGTGTGTGTGTGGGTTTTTAGTCAGTTCCCCTTAACTTAAATAAGTGTGTGTGTGTGTGTGTGTGGACTGACTGTGTTCCTTTTTATTTTTTGTCAGGATGTCAAAGGACCCTAAGGTTTCGGGATTCAAGAAGTGTGACTCGTGCTGTCAGAAAATGTCTCTGACAGACGGTCACGCTTCTTGGGTCTATTGCTTGGGGCCTTTACACCTGCAGGACTCTTGTTCCGTTTGTCATGGATTTAGTTCAAGAGTCCTGCAGGAAAGGCGTAACAAGCTCACCCTAAGGGGCTTGTTAAAGCCTGATGACTCCCCGTCCAAGTCTGGCTCGGGGAAGTCGTCAAAAACCGCCAAACCCTCGGCTCCAGCTTCTGAGCCGAGGGCTGGCGTTATCGAGACGGCTCCGACCTCGGTTCCGTCTGGCTCCGAGGCGAGCAAAGTGGTTTCCGCTCCAAAACCATCATCGGAGCCGACCCCAGCGTGCAAGCGCTCTAGGTCCCCTTCGCTAGAGTCCGTCAGATCGGCTCCGAGGTCCCCTCTCCTATCGGAGCGGAGTCATAGGACTCATTCATTGAGGTCATCCAGGCTCTTCGACCACAACATCGAGAGGGTGGTCAGTAGACTCATAAAATCTCAGGCGCTGGCCCAAATGCTCCAGAGCCCATCTCACCAGACTGTGGCTCCTTCGATACAGCTATCCATTCCTCCTCCAACTCATCTCTCGAGTTCGGAGCCGGAGTTTGTCGGAACCGTGACCTTGCCCACGTCGGAGCCGATACTTCCTCCTTCGGTTCCGGTGTCGTCGGCTCCGACCTCTTCATTGGTTCCATCCGTGGAGAGGTCCGGGCGCCGAGACTCCATTGTCTGCTCCGAGGGGGCGAGTGGCATCTGACCCTTGTCTGACCCCACTCTCCCTCTCGGAGCTTCGGCTCTGGTTAGTTCGGCCCCGACATCATTCTCGGAGCCTTCTCTGTCGGTTCCGGGGGTGGTTCCGGTCTCTTTGGAGCCGGGGCTACCTTTGGTATCCGATGGGGGAGCCTTTGAGGTGATGAGGAGTGTGCTGGACCCAGTGTCCACTCCAAGGTTAAGATCTGCGGCTCCTCCCTCTGTAGTGCCTGTTACGGTCTGTGGCCATCCTCCTACACCCGACAGCAGAGATCCAAAGCGTAGGGTACCCACCTTGGGTGTCTCCTCCTCTTCCGAGGGCTCCCCTGAAATTTCAGGGGAACCCCCTAGGAAAAGAAAGTGCAAGAGGAAGCACATAGACTCCCCCCGAGTCTGTCACGTCGGACACCGACTTGGATGAGTCTGAAGGTTCCCCCAGATCCCCCTCTGAGGATGTCTCCTTTTCAGACATCCTGGAAATCCTAAGACAGAGGGGAAATTGGTCCACTCTCAAACCTTCCGAGGACGAGTCGGTTTACCTTGACGCCTTTGGATCTCGCCCTTCCACCTCCTGGGTGTCTCCCCCTTTCGACCCACTAATGGAGTAGCGGCTAGAAAGGCGTGGGCAGCTCCTGATTCAATGGAACCTACCCCTAGGAGGCCTTCTAAATTTATTTCTGCACCAGATGACAAATCTTTTCTCACCAAAGGTGTTTTAGTTGATGCTATGGTGGTAGCAGCAGCCACTAAGAAGGAATTTGGCTGGTCCTTCTGTATCTGTTCATCCTCCTAACAAAGCGTCCAGGACCATGGACAGGTACGGCAAGCGGACCTTTGCTTCAGCGCCCTTTTCTATGCGATCGCTGAACTATTTATGTCATTTCACCCGCCTTCAGAGAGACTTGCTCAAAGAGCTGGGTGAAACGGTACAGGATCCTTCTGCTGCGGGGTTTAAGGACAAAATAAACTCTCAGCTGGCTACCCTGAACTCCATTGTTAACTCCTCCATGCAGCTTATCTCTTATGCAGCCGATGGAGCGAGTAGGGCCGCTGGCACAGGCGTTGCGTTGAGACGTCACACTTGGATGCGACTCTGTAACTTTGCCGATCCCTTCAAGGCGTCCTTCACCAACACCCCCTTTGATGGTTCGGAATTGTTTGGACCTCAGGTGAAGAATACCCTCACCAGATGCGAGCAAGATGGTAAGAGACTCTCTGCCGTGGGAGTCCGTTTTTCCACGCCTTCTAGACCTTATCCTAAGGGACAGAAGGGAGGAAAGATGTGGTTCTGCAAACCTCAGGGAGTCGCGCCTGCCACACATGGTGACTTTCCCCCTAGAGGCAGAGGGGGAAATAATAACAGACGCCGCCCCAGGGGCAGAGGGGGTCCTCAGAACCAGGGCTCTAGGGAATCTTTTCCTGACCAACCCTTTCAGCATCCCAGAGAAGCTGCCCGACTGTCCGCCTTCGGAGGCAGTCGGGGAAAGATTATCTCTGCACCCGGAAGCCTGGCAATCCCTCTCCCAAGACACATGGGTACAGAAGATCATATCCGAGGGTTACAAAATCCCTTTCACTTTCCCTCCGGTACAACCGCCAAAACCCCTACCAGATGTACCACCCGCACAAAGGGGTCAAGCTCAGCTAGAAATAAAAAAATTGTTAGAAAAAAAGAGTCATCCAGGCAGTCCCAGCAGATCAATCTACTCCAGATTCTTTTTGGTACCAAAAAAGACAGGAGAATGGAGACCCATTTTGGACCTCAGCAGGTTAAACAACTCTGTACTAAAGACAAAATTTCAGATGGTAACACTGCAGTCCATTCTACCCTTTTTGGGCAGAGACAACTGGATGTGCTCGTTAGACCTCCAGGACGCGTACAACCATATAAAGATACACAGGCGCTCCAGGAGGTTTCTCCGCTTCCGGCTGGGAGTCAGTCATTTTCAATTCAGGGCCCTGCCCTTTGGTCTCACCACAGCCCCCCGAGTGTTCACCAAATGTTTGGCAGTGGTCACGGCTCACCTGAGACAGAAAGGATTCCAGGTGTTTCCATACTTAGACGACTGGCTCATTTCCGCTACCACCAAACAGGATCTCATAATGGCCAGGGATTACACTATTCAACTTTGCAACAGTCTGGGTATTTCTATAAATTTTGCAAAGTCCTCCTTGTCAATGTATAAACTTTATAGGCGCCGTATTAAGCACCACAGAAATGTCTGCAACATTACCACCTCAAAGAGTGACAGACATAAGGCGGAATGTTCATCCCCTGTTTCAGCCCAACAGAGTCCAAGTCAAGCTAGTATTGAAAGTGTTGGGCCTCATGGCGGTGGCGATTCTTCTACTTCCATTAGCCCTCTTCCACATGAGGCTCCTTCAGTGGATGCTGTTTTCTCAGTGGTCCTTTCAACGGCTACCAATGACCCACAACATTTTGATAACCCCATCTTGCAAGAAACATCTCTCCTGGTGGATGGTTTCCCCTCAGCTTTTTCAGGGCAGACCCTTTGTTCTCCCCCCTCCAGTTGCCACTGTCACAACGGATGCCTCCCTGATCGGGTGGGGGGGCATTATCAGGGCAGGACAGTCCAGGGCATTTGGCAACAGTCAGAATGCCACCTGCACATAAATGTCCTGGAGATGAGGGCGGTGCTTTTGACGTTGCAAGCCCTTCAGAGCTCTCTTCCCACGGGGACTATAGCAATTCAAACGGACAATATGTCTGTGGTGTGGCACATAAACAAGCAGGGCAGAACAAGGTCCTACCCCCTCTGTCGAGAAGCACTCAGACTTTGGCAATGGGCGATTTCATCTCAACGGTTTCTGATAGCAACGCACATCCCCGGGAAGTCCAACGTCATAGCAGACAGATTGAGCAGAAGTATACTCATGCCTCATGAGTGGTCTCTAAATCAAGCGGTAGCTGACGGAATTTTTCGGAAGTGGGGCCTGCCTTGCTGCGACCTTTTCGCAACTCCCCAAAACAGCAAGTGCCTCGACTTCTTCACACTTTTTCCTCTGCCAGGCCAACCCCTCAGAGATGCTCTTGTTCACGTTTGGCCCCGGGGTCTTCTTTATGCCTTTCCTCCCTTTCCATTGATCCCGCAATTAATTCAGAAAGCAACCGCATTGAGATCCAAAATGATCCTCATTGCCCCGTTTTGGCCTCGACAAGTTTGGTTCCCGTTCCTGCACAAATACCTACTGGAACAGCCTTGGCATCTGGAACCCCTACCGGATCTGTTGACCCACCTCACGGGCAAGCTGCATCAGTCTCTACATTCCATCAACCTTACAGCTTGGTTGCTCCACTTCCAGCCATAGCCAGGCTTCCCCTTATTTCTCCTCCTGTTCGTGATATCATTCTGGCTTCCCATAAGTCCAATACTAGGAAGACTTATGCAAGTAAATGGAAGCGTTTTTCACACTGGGCACAAACTAGGTCCTTAGATCCTTTTCATGCACCCATTCATGAGGTTCTAGACTTTCTGGCGGAGCTTTTTCATTCAGGGTCATCGGCCACTATCAGGGTACAATTAGCGGCCATTGCTAATTTTCATGTTGGACTCTCAGAAGCAAATATTATGTCCCACAAACTCTGTAAAGCCTTTCTCAAGGGCATCTTTTTGCTCAGACCTCCAGTCAAAGATCCACCCCCACAATGGGATTTGAATTTAGTTCTAACCTCACTAATTCTGCCCCCTTTTGAACCTGCAGCTTCTTGCTCCCTCAAACTTCTTTCTTGGAAAACGCTGTTTTTAGTAGCTATAACATCTGCCAGAAGGGTATCGGAACTTCAAGCCTTCTCTGTCCGTCCTCCTTATTTGGTTTTTCATAAAGACAGGGTAACTCTCAGAACAAACCCTTCCTTCCTACTAAAAGTGTTATCGGAAGCAAATCTAAACCACTCCATTGATTTGCCTGAATTTTTCCCAGACTATACCAACAGGGTTGAACAAAAATTACATTCATTAGATGTTCATCGCCAATTACGGTATTACCTAGACAGGACAAAACAATTCAGAAAGTCAGACCAGCTCTTTCTCTCTTATGCTGCAGGCAAGAAAGGGCTTCCGGTATCGAAGGTTACTCTTTCCATATGGCTGACATCTATTATTACCTTGGTCTATGAGTTGTGAGACAGGCAACTTCCCTCTAGGCCTAAGGCTCATTCAACCAGGGCACTATCAACTTCAACGGCGTTTCAAGCAAGGTTACCACTAGATGCCTTTTGTGCAGCAGCTACATGGGCGTCCAAACATACCTTTATTGCCCATTACAAGCTTGATTTAGCCTCCAGAAATAGAGCTGATTTTGGTTCCACTGTACTCAGGAGTCTGTTCCATTGAGCCACCCAGGACTAAGATGCTAGGGACGCTGTCCCATCCAGCAAGAATGAAGACGAGAATGACAACTTAAAATTAAGAAGTTATGTCTTACCATAACGTTCCATGTTAGTTGTCTTCTTCTCGCCTTCTTTCTTGCGTCCCTCCCACCTGCCCCCTAGCCTGGATAGACTCGAGGTTTCTGAGTCCTTCCATTTCTGGAGATACAATATGTTGCATTTTTTTCCTTGTATCCTTAGTGTTACTAGCAGGTAATCTGTACTCGTAAAAGAGGATTATAATATTATTATTATGATACTATTATTTATACTATGTCTTAGCTTCCAAACGAGATATGGGGAGTTAGCGCATGGTATTGTGGGATATAGGGCTGCCTCGAGCCGGTAAAAATAGCTCTCGAGCTATAGTATAGGCCGAGTCGGAGCCGAGGATTGGCTCCGAACCCATCCAGCAAGAAAGAAGGCGAGAAGAAGACAACTAACATGGAACTTTATGGTAAGACATAACTTCTTATTGTAGAAGAAGTCCGTGAGGCTGAATCATAGAATATGCAACCTGTGATGGGGCTTTTTCTTAAAGGTATTATAGACTTTTGAAGAAAGCTGATCTTGCACTATTTACTGCTGGATTTACTACATCATGTTGTTGTGTGTGTGAAGAGTGGGGTTGTGGCCTGCAAGTATGTAAGAGCTGATGTTCTTCGTGTTTCACTGTTGCAGTCATCACACTTGGGTTATCTGCCTGCAGGTAGCCCTCAGTCGGCCCGAATACCAGAGACTTAGTATTTCTGCATCAGTTGCTGTCGCTTCAGTACTGACATCAGTCGTCAGGGATTTAAAAACAGGCAGCTGACGCCATTACATCCGTCTTTCTTGCCGAGGAGCCCGAAGCAGTTTGCACAAGTGCTGGTCGGCCGCTACCTGAGTTTTCATTTCCAAATTGAATCACCCTGAAGTCTTCTAAAGCTAAGTACCCCACTGGAGATCCTTTTTTCTTGCTTCAACTCTCGTCATTACGGCATTGAATTGCTAGTTTCACATGCTGAAATACCAGCAGCATATTATGGAACTTATTAAGCAAAAATTATCTACCTTTATGGACTGTGCAGAAAATAAAGAATTACAAGAGCTTATGCATTCTGCAAGCCAAGTCAGTAAACATACCTTGCAATGCGACTCTGACACCCTAGAAGCTTCTTGCAGGGCAGCAGTCACTGGTTCTGTACTGAGAAGGCATGCTTGGCTTAAGGAACAGACCTTGCCAGACCATGTCAAATCAAAATTACTAGACGGTCCTTTGAACAAAGACAATCTGTTTGGCACCAAAGCAGAAGAGGTTCTAAAAAAGATGGAAGAAAACGCCAAGTCTATGTAGATGGTTACCTATTACACCTGCGAAACCGCAATTGCGCGAATACGGAAACGTTGACACATATTGAGTGAACCACGAAAACACCGAATGTTCTGAAGTGTGAAATTCGAAATGTCGAATCGTCTTAATTGGCCCTTCTCCGGTATAGCTCCTTAAGGTAAGTGTGCAATAGTTACAGACCTTAGGGTTAGGGTGCAGGTTAAGGTAAGTACATACACAGTACTATATGTGAACTTTAGTTTAGGGTTAGAAGTAGGGTTTTATTAAGTGTATGTATGTGGATTATTTATTTTGTTTGGGTAGGTACTACGTAGCGGATGGTGGGGTTGGCCAACTATGCCAATCTGACATTTTGAATTTCGCGGTTCAGAATGTTCAGTGTTTTCGCAGTTCACTTAATATGTGTCGACGTTTCCGTATTCGCTATGTGAGGTTTCGCAGTTTTGATATAGACCCTATGCAGACAGTCAAAGATTTTTTTGCAAGTCCAGCCTCCAATATTCAGTAGGCATTGCCCCTCGAAACATTGGGCCTTTCCAGCCCCTCAAGGCCATCTCAAACTAGACCCAGGGGAAACAGACCCCCCCCCCCCAGATTACAGTCTCAGGATTTGCAGAGATCTAAGCAATGGAATGCCTCCACTTCTAAAACAGGGAGTGCTAAGCCACCCCCTTATGGAAAGAATTCACAATGACTTCTCATCTCTACTCCTCACCTCAGCCCAATTGCTCGTGTCCCTAGGAGGAAAACTTGCCCACCATGCACAAAACTGGACCTCCATCACCAAAGACCAATGGGTCCTCAACATTGTATCCCAGGGGTACAAATTTTACTTTCACTCATTGCCAACCCCAAAAGGGTTCCCAGACCTTCCTCCAAACCAGTGGGCAGAGGCACAAAACCAAGTTCAATCCCTGCCCTCCATAAGGGCAATTCAACCTGTTCCTGCAGAACTAATAGGTCAAGGGTTTTATTCCAGACTTTTTCTGGTACCCATAAAAGAGGGCACTTGACGCCCAATCCTAGATCTTTCCATTCTGAACACCTTCCTGGTGGTACCAAAATTCAAAATGCTCACCCTTCAGCAGCTTCTTCCTATGCTGTCCAAAGATGCCTGGTTAGCCACCCTAGACCTAAAAGAAGCCTATCTGCACATCCTTGTCAGGGACTCATGCAGAAAATACCTACATTTCAGGGCAGGATCTACGCATTATCAGTTTTCTGCACTTCCCTTTGCCTTATCCACTGCTCCCAGAGTCTTCACAAAATGCCTGGCTCCAGCCATTGCGTATTGCAGACAGAGAAAGATTCAAATTTACCCGTACTTGGACGATTGCCTGATTCAGGCAGACAGTCAGGAAAAGCTGTTGCAGCACCTGACATTTGTAAAGAACATTCTAACCTCCCTGGGTTACACTATCAATGAAAAGAAATCAAAACTAGTCCCCAGTCAAAAGACTGTATTCCTGGGAGCAAGCTTAGACACAGCATCCCAGATGGCATTCCTTACTCCAAAAAAACAAGCCTGACAGGCTACTTCACTCAAATGGCCACCAGAACCCAGCTATCTGCAAGGAAAATCCTGCAGGCCCCAGGGTTCATGGCCTCTTGCATTCTACTAATTCCATATGCCAGACTGCATATGAGGAAACTTCTCTGGCAGACTTAAGCAGAAATCTACTCGACCCACACGAGTGGCAATTAGACCCCAGCACCTTCAGCCTTCTAACCCTGAAATGGGGGACCCCAGAGGTGGACCTTTTTGCCTCCCCCTACAGTCAGCAACTCAGCAAATTCTGCACCTCTCACTCTATGCATTTCCCCCTCTGCCTCTTCTCACAAGAATATTCCTCAAGATAAGACAATCCAAGGGCAATACTGATTGCGATGGACTGGGCACGCCAGCACTGGTACAAACTACTGCGCAGCCTGTCACCGGTGCTACCCTGGCACCTACCCCAGATCCCAACCAACCCCCCCCCAGTAGGAGGGACAGATCTTGCATCCGCAACTGCAAACCCTGAATCTTGCAGCCTGGCTTATTCCTTGAATTCTCCCCCAGTGACCAGCCTAAGCAAGCAGGTGCTGGACATCATTCTTGAAGCCAGAAGAGCCAGTACAAGGAAATCCTATGCTGATAAGTGGAAAATGTGTTGTTCCTGGATTCAATCTAAAGGAGATGAGACAGCACTGCCTCCTTACCTCTAATACTGGATTACCTAGCAGATCTACTCAACAGAGGCCTATCCTTCTCCTCCATTAAGATCCATGCCTTTGCCATCTGTGCTCATTACAACACTGAGCCACCTCTCTTTTCTCGCCCTCTCATAAAGCAGTTCCTGAGAGGGGCAAACAACCTAAGGCCACCAAGGAGAGCATTCACCCCTGCTTGGGATCTTAACTTTGTACTGGAAAAGCTCACACTACCCCCCTTTGAGCCTGCAGCCTCAGCAGAATTAAAATTCCTCCCTTAGAAAACAGCCTTGCTTCTGGCCATCACTTCAGCTAGAAGAATGTCTGTGCTACAAGCACCTATGGCTGTAGAACCCTTCATTATTTTTCATGGTGACAGGGTCTCCCTCAGGACTAACCCTTCCTTTATGCCAAAAGTGGTGTCCATTGTGGCTCTCAAGCAATCTTTCCGTTTACCAACCTTCTTCCCTAATCCTCAAAATAAAGATGAAATGGTCCTGCACTCCTTGGACATGCACAAGCAGCTCAGATTCTACCTGAATAGGACTAAAGCCTTCAAGAAATCTGACCAGTTACTAGTCAGTTTTGCACCAGGGGCAGAGGGCAAGGCCATTACAAAACAAACCATTTCCAAATGGATAGTGCACTGTATCCATTTCTGCTACAAACACCATGGGAAACCAACCCCCTTAGGGGGTCAGAACGCATTCCACTAGGCAAATTTCTACCTCTACAGCATTTCCTCAGGGGAGTCCCTACCCAAGGCATTCTAGAAGCTGCTACCTGGAGTTCTGTACACACCTTAACCAAGCATTACCACCTACCTATCTTTTCCATATCCAGGGTGGGTTTTGCAACAGCTGTCCTGCAGGGCATACTAGCCAGCCCCAACTCTTCTTGACTGCCTCCATCCCTTCTACAGCTTTGGGAATCAACCCAATTGTGATGACTGCAGCAGTGAAACACAAAGAACATAGTACAGTTGTGTACACTTACCATAAATGTAGATGTTCAAGTGTATTCACTGTTGCAGTCCGGGTTTCCCACCCTCAAGCCCCCTTGTCTCTCTCTCTCTCCTCTCTGTGTCTATTACTCACCCCTTTTACCTGGGTTACTGGTATTTACTTTTTACTGGTGTTTTTCCCACCATAACTTTGCTCCCTTTTTGGGGGGCTGCTGACATTTGAGGCAAGAAAAAATGATGTAATGGCGTCAGCTGCCTGTTTTTATACCCCTGACAACCTGACATCAGTACTGAAGCAACAGCAACTGACGCAGAAATACTAAGTCTCTGGTATTTGGGCCGACTGAGGGCTACCTGCAGGCAGATAACCCAAGTGTGATGACTGCAACTGTGAATACACATCTACATTTATGGTAAGTGTACACAACAGTACTTTTCCCATTATTTAATAATGAATTTCAGTCTGCTTAAAACATGTTGGTCCTCAGTGCAGAACCTGTAATTTGCTTACATTGTTTGCTTATAGGAACAGAGCAGCTGTGAAAACTTCATCAAGAACCACAAGGTAGATGCTAGAGATAAAAAAAGCCCACGTCTTTCCTCACAGTATCTTCTCAGTATAAAACAAGATTGGCTGGACCACCACAGCTCGCAAGTGCAAACACTTTTATTAAAATAATAAAACAAAACAGATGAACGCTTTCACGTTGTGCACCCAACGCTTCTTCAGATCTAGAAATTAACATCACTACACCATTTAAAAATACTTGAGTGGTAATTACATAGATCATCCTGATCAATTACATCAGTTTCCTTCCCTTTAGTACAGGTCTTGAGACACATGCATTCAAGCCAGAGTGTTTTGTCAGCTTGAAGCCTTAAAATCCATTTGAGTTCCATAGATTCAGTGTAGTTTGTCATGTCCCCCCCCCCCCAGCACTCACATGAACAATCTGAAGTACTCTAAAAACAAACTCATGACCTTCATTTTCTTTAATATGTTTGGCCAAAGCATTTTTAATATTGCCTTTTCTAATGTCATAAGAATGATCAAATATTCTATCTTTCAACCTTTTATTAGACTTGCCAACATAAAAACCCTGACAGGACCTGCAGGTTGCTAAATATTCAATGTTCTCAGTGCTGCAGTCTGCATAAAACCTGGGACAAAAAGTATAATTCAACCAAGGATGTTTAAATATTTGATGTTATGTTGTCCTAGCTCACCTTCGTTCATGCTGGTTTGGTTCAAAGCTGATCCTCGGCTCTGACTCAGCCGCATACCAAAGCTGTAGAACTTTTACTGACTCAAGGCTACAACCTATCCCAGGATGCTTAGCAGCTGTTCCCCAGATCTCGTTTGCCACTTGAAGCATCGGGATAGTCTTCACTGGCTCAGGCTAATTATTACTTTTAATATACATTTTTCTCTATATCTCTGACAACAAACTGTCTTATTTGAGTCTATTAATACCTTCCCTTACTAAGTAGTGTGTTCCTTTGTTGTTTTTCATTACTTGGGTGTTCTTCGGCTTTCACTGTTGCAGTCATTACATTTGGGTTATCTGCTTGCAGTAGCCCTCAGTCGGCCTAATTAACAAAGTCTTGGGTCCTGTGTCAGTTGCTGTCCCTTCTTTCATGCCGTCAGGTCGTCAGGGGTATAAAACATGCAGTCGATGCCATTACATCAGTCTTTATTGCCGTGCGGTGCCCGAAGCAGAAGCAGTTCGCAAGTGCCAGTCGACCGACTCCTGAAGTTTTTGTTTTCGAGTTTCAGAACTGAAGTCTTCAACTAAAGCTAAGTACCCCATTGGGGAAACTTTTTCTTGCTCCTTACCGATGTCAGTAAAAGTTAATAATTGCATTACTTGTGGAAAGCAAATACCTCCTAAAGATTTTCATTCGTACTGTATTCCTTGTCTAGGCCCTGACCACGACGTACCTTGCTGTCGGTTTTGTGCTTTATTTAATCAGCGCACTATCCGTCATCGGTATATTTTTGCCTCTAAATATTTCGGTCCTTGGTTTAATTATCCAGAAATATCTGTTAGCCATCCAACTACCGGGATTTCGAAAAAATGCAAAGATAAAGACAGAGACAGGCAGCCAAGGTCCAAAACTGCCAACGACGCTTCTAAGCCAGTCGCCAGTTTGCCGGTATGTACTCAGGTGCTTTTGCAGCCCCTGATACCCACTACTTCTGGTTTGCAGGTCTCTACTGAGACCCATTCGGAGACCGGTATGCCGTGAGATGCTTCAGCTATGGAACCCGCGGATGTCTCTACCTTGGATGGGTCCAGAGCCGCTGTGCAGGCACTGGCTTCTGAGGGTGTATTCAGGCCTATGGACTTGCATATTAAACCAACACCTCCTTCTTCATTTAGGCCTAAATCTCGAACCATGCCTAAAAAACCCACGCCCAGGCCGCATGCTCAGGCCTCTATGCCTAAAAAAAAAATGATAAGATGGCTGAAGATCTTATAACGCTAATCAGGGGAAGCCAACCTCCCCCTTCTAAGAGACCTAGGACTGAAGTTGTTTATGAATCTTCTGAACAGGATTCTGATTTATCTGATTCTTTTGATGATCTGGATTTTCCCTTATCTGCTTATGAGGATTCTGATGCAGAGGACTCTATTCCCTCTGCTTCCCCTCCAGAGGATTTTTCTTTTGGTGAAACCTTACATTCTCTAAGGGAGCATTTCCACTGGGAAAGCCAGGATTTTTCTGATTCAAAAAAGAGGCTTAAGGATTCCTTACTCCTGCCTCATCATAGGCCTTTAGCTATTCCTCCTGTAGTAGACATTGTTGATGATGCTTTTTCAGAATCTAGTTTGGCCCCTGATTCTTTGCCTCCTGCTCCCAGAAAACCTGACAGATATTACAGGGTTCCTGATTTACACAAGTTCCTTTTTAAAAGTCCTATTGTGGATCCAGAGACTATTTCACAGGGACCCAAGGGCATTAAGGCTTCTACTGCTAAAAATTCTACCCCTTCTGATAGAGACTCCAGGGAGCTGGATAGATGGGGTAAGAAGGTTTACACTTCTGCAGCCTTGGCCATTAGGGCTTTAAACTTCCAGTTTCATATGTTAAAAATATCAGCAAGATGTTATTGGATTGCTTAAACAGAAAATGATGTTGATTCCTGACTGTGGGGAAAATAAAGAATTACAGGATTTAATGCATTCTGCTGAACAGTTTGGAAAACATACTTTGCAATGTGGATTTGATTCATTAGAGACGTCTTGCAGGGCTGCTGTTACTGGGTCTGTGCTCAGAAGGCATGTTTGGCTTAAGGAGCAGTCTCTGCCTGATCATGTTAAAGCTAAATTGTTGGATGTTCCTATAAATCAGGACCGCCTGTTTGGCAACAAGTATGAGGAAGTTCTTAAAAAGATGGAAGATAAAGCTAAGTTTATGCAAACTGTTAAAGATTTCTTACAAGTTCAACCTCTTAGATTTATTAGGCACTGGCCCGCTAAGAATTGGTCCTTTCCAGCTCCTTCTAGGACTTCTCAAGCCAAACCCAGACACAGCAAAAACCCCAGGTTTCAGTCCCAGGGGACACACAAGACTAAGCAGTGTGGGGTTTCCGCACCCAAATCAGGGAGTAGTAAGACTCCCCCCGATGGAAAACTATCTCAATGACTTGCTTTTAAAACTTCCAAGCACTTCCCAACTGAATGCTCCTTTAGGTGGAAAGATTGGTCTGCAGGCCAGAAACTGGGAACTCATTACCCAGGACAAATGGGTTTTAAATATAGTGTCCCAAGGATACAGATTTCACTTCCACACCTTACCACCACCAAGCGGGTGGCCAGATCTATCCCCAAATCAGTGGGCAGAGGCCCAAAATCAAGGACTTTCTCTCTTAAGCATGGGAGCTATTCAGTTGGTACCAGAAGAGGAAAAGGGACAAGGTTTCTATTCAAGACTTTTTCTGGTACCCAGAAAAGGCAATAGATGGTGTCCTATCCTGGACCTTTCTACTCTAAATACCTTTCTGGTGATTCCAAAATTCAAGATACTGACTCTTCACCAGCTGCTACCTATGCTAGGCAAAGATGCATGGTTGGCAACACTAGACTTAAAAGAAGCATACCTGCACATCCCAATCAGGGAGTCTTGCAGAAGATACCTACGCTTCAAAGCAGGCGGCATGCACGATCAGTTCTCTGCACTACCCTACTGCGCCCAGGGTATTCACAAAGTGCCTAGCTCCAGTCATTGCATTCTGCAGGCAAAGAAATATTCAAATATATCCATACCTGGACGATTGTCTAATTCAGGCAGAAAGCCAGGTCAGACATTTGAATCATCTGGCCTTTGTTCAAAGGATACTGACTTGTTTGAGGTACACCATAAATGAACAGAAATCACACCTGGTACCCTGTCAACAAATTATATTCCTGGGAGCAAACTTGAATACAACTTCCCAGATGGCTTTCCTCATGCCAGAGAAACAGACTCATTTGACAACCTGCTTCAAACAAGTGGCCACAAAAACCAAGTTATCTGCAAGGCAAATACTGCAGACCTTGGGGTTCATGGCCTCCTGCATTCTTCTAATTCCATATGCAAGGCTGCATATGAGGAAACTGCAATGGTATCTCAACAGCCTATGGTGTCAACATTCACAGGATCTAGAAGCTATGATTTCTGTCATACCTTGTCTACGCCTAGAGTTCCTTTGGTGGGCAGAGGCCTGCCACCAAAACAAGGGACTACCATTCACACTACCCCATGCCGCCCAAACCTTAACAACAGATGCATCAGACTATGCATGGGGGGCTCACCTGGCAGGGAAGTGCATTCAGGGCAAATGGAACCCAAGTCAAATGCACCTACACATACATCAAAAGGAAATGTTAGCTGTATAGAATGCACTGACAGCCTTGAAGGACCACATTCTTCCAGGACAACTAATGGTAAAGACCGACAACACCACGGTCATGTGGTACATAAGCAGGGGGGTACACTCTCTTACCCCCTCTGCAGACTAGCCATGGCATTGTGGAACACAGCCTTGAGCTACCAAGTGAATCTACAAGCTCAGTTTCTGCCAGGAAAGCTAAATACACTGGTAGATGGACTAAGCAGAAACCTCATGGACCCACATGAGTGGAAACTGGAACCAAGAATTTTCAACATGTTGACAAGCAAATGAGGGAGCCCAGATTTTTTGCCTCCCCCCTGTTTGCCTCCCCCAGAACCATCAGTTGGACACATTTTGCACAAGGATTCCCCACAAACTAGCTTGGAAAGTGGATGCTCTATCCTTCAGCTGGAAAAACCTATCAGTTTATGCCTTTCCTTCTCTGCCTCTGCTCTCCAAGGTACTACTAAAGATCAAACAGGACAAGCCAAGGACAATTTTAATTGCACCAGACTGGCCACACCAACACTGGTACCTCCTCCTGCTCAGTGTGTCATGCTTGGCCCCATGGCACCTGCCTCATACTCCTTCCCTGTTGTCTCAGCAGGGGAACCATACCCTGCACCCTCAGCTGCAAACCCTGAACCTAACAGCCTGACGAATTACCTAATCTCTTCTATACCACCCCTCATTAAATCAGTGATGGATATCATTTTAGAGGCTAGGAGGCCTAGTACTAGAAAATCTTATGCTGCAAAATGGAAACTATTTTGTACCTGAAACCAATCTCAAGGGATGAGTGCAGCAGTACCCAGTTTACCTCAGATTCTATAATATTTGACTGAGATGTTTCATAAGGGCTTGTCCTTTTCCTTCATCAAAATTCATGCCTCAGCTATTTCAGCTCATTATAGCACAGAGCCTCCCCTCTTTTCTCACCCACTGCTCAAGCAGTTCCTCAGAGGGGCCAAAAATTTAAGGCCATCGAGGAGAGCTCCAACTACAGCCTGGGACCTTAACTTTGTCTTGGAGAAACTCATTCTTCCTCCTTTCGAGCCAGCTGCTACTGCAGATTTAAAATTCCTTTCCTGGAAAACAGCTTTCCTTTTAGCAATCACTTCTGCAAGAAGGGTGTCTGAGTTACAGGCCCTTATGGCAGTGGAGCCTTTCATCATCTTTCATGCGGACAGGGTGTCCCTCAGAACCAATCCCTCCTTCATGCCCAAGGTGGTATCCAGTGTGGCTCTTAATCAGTCCATTCATTTGCCTACCTTCTTTCCTAACCCACAGAACAAAGAGGAAAGGATACTGCACTCCTTAGGTGTGCACAGACAACTTAGATTTTACTTGGAAAGGACTAAACCTCAAAGGAAATCCGAATAACTGCATTTGCTGCAGGGACAGAGGGGAAAGCTATTTCTAAGCAAACAGTTTCAAAATGGATAGGCCACTGCATTAATTTCTGCTATAAGCACCATGGAAATCCTATCCCACAGGGCATCAGACCCAATTCAACCAGGGCTGCATCTACCTCTACAGCCTTTCTCAGTGGCATCCCTACAAGGGACATCCTAGAAGCTGCTACCTGGAGTTCTGTACATACTTTCACCAAGCATTATCATTTGCCAATTTTCTCTAAATCCAGAGCTGGTTTTGCCACTGCAGTCTTGCAGGGCCTTATACCTGGTCCTAATTCTATTTAAATTCCTCCTCCCAACGTTAGCTTTGGGAATCTACCCAAATGTAATGACTGCAACAGTGAAACACGAAGAACATAGTACAGTTGTGTACACTTACCATGAATGTAGATTTTCGAGTGTATTCACTGTTGCAGTCCTGGTTACCCTTCCTCCAGCCCCCTTTCTTCTTTTGGCTATACCTCTGCTCTCACTTACTATGCTCAAAAAGCTTTTTGGTGTATTTGCTTTTTTTGTTGGAGGTATATCCTTGTATTATAGATTTAATTGCTTCCCATTAGGGGGCCACCTGACATCTGGGGCAAGAAAAACTGATGTAATGGTGTCGGTTGCATGTTTTATACCCCTGACGACCTGACGTCATGGAAAAAGGGAGAGCAATGGACGCAGGGCCCAAGACTTTGGTTTATCTGCTTGCAGTCGCCTTCAGTCGGCCTGATTAACAAATGTAATGACTGCAACAGTGAATATACATGAACATCTACATTTATGGTAAGTGTACACAACTGTACTTTTCTCTTTAGGGCCCATTTTTTTTCTTTATCTCCTTAGAGAATCTGTTTAAATTAGAGGATTCTTTCTCTTTAGCCTTTTTTTTTTCAGGGCTCCTTCCCCTTTCCTTAGGAGGCACCGTTTAAGTTAGAGGCATCTCCTCGGGTTGGAGGAAACTGTCGTTTAACTTGGAGACTTCTCCTCCAACCACCCTTTCTTTTCTAGTTTAAAAAAAGCTCTCCTTTACATTTGCTTTGATACTGTTGCTGATGTTCTTCATCTCACATTGCTGCAGTCCTTACACTTGGGTAGTCCGCTGTCCTCGGTCGGCCCGAATATCAAAGTATAAGGCTGACGTCGGTCAGGGCGCATTTGACTGACATCAGAACGTCAGGGTACAAATGCGCATGACCGACGTCATATCCTCAGTCTTTTTTGCCGCATGGTCCGATGCAGAAGCAGCATTGCAAGTGCCGGTTGGCGTTCTGAGATTTTTCGATTTAGAAGTTTCAGACCGAGTTCGAAGTTGGCTAAGTACCCCGTTGGGGAATGTTTTAGTTTTTTCTTGCCTCAGTCATTTACCGGATGTCAGAAAAAGTCAATAATTGCATTTCTTGTGGGAAACAGATACCGCATAGAGATTATCATACTTTGTGTATTCCTTGCTTAGGGCCTGAGCACGACATTGTTGGCTGTCGCTCTTGTGCTAGATTTAATAAACGCACTATAAAGAGAAGGTTGGATTGTGCAAGGTTAGTCTTTGGGAAGCGGTGCAACTATAAAATGCCGTCGGATGCTCCGACGCCCGCTTCTTCGAAGAAGCGCAAGGACAAGGCAGTTAAGCCTAGGCTAGAAGAACCGTCTGTACCGGACCCCGGTTCTTTAGAGGTGTCGGTGGAGCCGGTGGCTCCACCGGAGGTTTCTTTGTGTTCCCAGGGTGAGACCTTATTATTGCAAGATGTGGCCTCTCAGGAGACAAGTCAGGATGAGGGGGCTTCTCAGGTTACTATACTCCCCTCCCTTCCTAAGGTGGCTAGGCCCTCTCCTTCTGTTTCAAAGGCTTCTCCCAGGGGCAGGCCAGGTTTAGCTTCAGTTGGTGTTACCCCTAGCTCTTCAGGTACTGTGCCCAAGAAGCATATGCTTAAAATGGCAGAAGATTTGATTACTTTGATTAGGGGTTCTATGCCCCCTCCTGATAAGAGACCTAGGGTGGAGCCTGAGCTGGGGGGTTTTGAGCAGGCTTCAGATGTTTCCGAGTCTTCGGCTGAAGACTTGCAGGAGTACTCTCCTTATTCTGATTCTGATGTGGATGATTCTACTCCTTCTGCTACTCCTCCTGAGGATTTTTCTTTTCAGAAACTCTTCATTCCATGAGGGAGCATTTTAAGTGGGAAGGTCAGGACTTCTCTGATTCCAGGAAAAGGCTTAGGGAATTTCTGTTTTTACCCCAGCATAGGCCTTTGGCTATACCTCCTGTTTTGGATGTAGTGGAAGATGTTTTACAGAGGCTTCTCTTAATCCTGATTCTTTGCCTCCTGCTCCTGTTAAGCCGATAGGTATTACAGGGTGCCTGAAGCTCATAAGTATCTTTTTAAGAGTCCTAGGGCAGACCCAGAAACTGTTAGCCAGGGGCCTAAAGGTGTTAAGGCTTCTGTTGTTAAGAATCCGGTTCCTGCAGACAAGGAGGCTAGGGCCTTGGATAGATGGGGAAAGAAAGTCTATACTTCTTCCACTCTTGCTATGAGGGTCTAATTGCCAGTTTCACATGTTGAAATACCAAAACTATCTCCTTTCACAATTGAAGTCTAAGGTTGATGCTCTGGCAGTAGGTATTGATTGTAAAGAGTTGCAAGATTTAGTACATGTTTCTGAACAGGTGGGTAAGCATTCTTTGCAATGTGGTTTTGATGCTGTACAGGCCTCGTCTAGGGTGGCTGCCACTGGGTCAGTTCTTCCCAGGCACGCCTGGCTGAGGGATCAGAATTTGTCTGAACATGTTAAAACAAGGATTTTAGATGCTCCTTTACAATCTGACGTGTTGTTTGGTCCTCCTGTTGGGACAGTTTTAAAGAAAATGGAAGACAAGGCTAAGTCTATGCAGACTGTTAAAGATTTTTTGCAGGTCCAGCCTCCAAAGTTTAGTAGAAATTGGCCTACTAAAGGGTGGACGTATCCTTCTTATGATTCCCAGTCTAGCGGTAGATCTAGACGTGGTAAGGGCAGAGCTCAGGGCTCTTTCAGGCCTAGAACAGGGAGTTCTCCTGCACAGGCTTCGGGTGAGGGCAGGGATCAGTCCTTTCGTAAGCAGACCCAATGACCTACCTTTTCAGCTGCCAGAGCCTGCTCGTCTGGCAGCACCTTTGGGAGGAAGGTTGGCACTTTTCAAAGAAAATTGGAGTTTAATTACCCAGGACAGATGGGTATTGGATATCATACACCACGGCTACAGGTTTTATTTCCATACCTTGCCTCCTTTCAAAGGCATGCCAGACGTTCCTCCTCAACAAAGAATAGAGGCTCACAAACAGGTTTCTCTGTTGCTCCAACTAGGGGCCATACAGTCGGTCCCTCTGCCAGAAGTGGGCCTAGGATTTTATTCTCGCCTGTTCCTAGTACTAAAGAAGGGGAACACGTGGAGACCAATTTTGGATTTATCTATCCTCAACACTTATCTGGACATTCCCAAGTTCAAAATGTTGACGTTGCAGCAGCTTTTACCTCTGCTGGGCAAAGATCATTGGATGGTAACTTTGGATCTCAAGGAGGCTTACCTTCATATTCCTATCAGACTAAGTTGCAGAAAGTATCTGCGTTTTCGAGCTGGGACTTCTCACTATCAGTTCTCTGCATTGCCCTTTGGCTTATCTACTGCCCAGAGTGTTCACGAAAGTTCTGGCTCCAGTGATAGCTTTCTTCAGACTAAAAGGAATACAGATCTATCCTTATTTGGACGACTGCCTAATTCTGGCTCAAGGAAGGGAAGAGCTTCTTCATCATTTGGAATATGTGATAGCAGTGCTAAGATGCCTAGGGTATTCTGTGAACGAAATAAAGTCCAGTCTAGTACCCTCTCAAGACATGTGCTTTCTGGGTGTGAGACTGAATACAGCATCCCAGATGGCCTTTTTAACCCCGGACAAACAAAAGAGTCTATCCATTTACTTCCATCAACTATCTCATCAGTCCGGGCTGACTGCAAGGACAGTCCTTCAAGCCTTAGGGTTCATGGCATCTTGTATTCTGGTGCTTCCCAATGCCAAACTGCATATGAGGAAGCTACAATGGTATCTCAAAAATGTATGGACACAGCACTGCCAGGATCTGGACACTGTCATTCAAATAATACCTTACATTCAAAAGGAATTTTTGTGGTGGGCTCAGGAATGTCACCTAAACAAGGGACTCTCTGTGACCCGGCCAGAGGCGAGTCAGATTTTAACGACAGATTCCTCAGACAAAGCTTGGGAGCTCATCTAAATGGAAAGTGGATACAAAACAAGTGGCCTGTCAGACTACAACATCTACATATCAACATGAAGGAGATGTTAGCAGTCCAGTTTGCATTAATAGCTTTCAAGGAATTACTTCTTCCAGGGCAGGTGTTGATTCTAACAGACAACACAACTGTCATGTGGTACATCAACAAGCAAGGGGAACGATTCTTATCCTCTATGCAGGCAAGCAATGATTTTGTGGGAGACTGCTCTCAGTTTACAGCTCAATCTTCAGGCAAGGTTTCTGCCAGGAGCACAGAACTCCTTAGCAGATGTGTTGAGCAGACAATTATGGATCCCCACGAGTGGAAATTGGATCCTCATGTATTTCAGAAATTGACAGTGTCATGGGGAACTCCAGACATAGATCTGTTCGCTTCTCCACTAAACCATCAGCTGCCAAGGTTTTGCACAAAAAGGTTTCATCCCACAGCTTGGAGAGTGGATGCTCTTTCTTTCAATTGGAGCAATCTTCATGTGTATGCCTTTCCACCTCTGCCTCTCCTCCCAAAGGTACTTCTAAAGGTCAGACAGGTCAAGCCAAGGATGATTTTAATAGCTCCGGATTGGCCTCGACAGCACTGGTACCCATTACTGAGAAGTCTGATACGGAAGCCTCCATGGCCTTTGCCTTCGATTCCACACCTGTTGTCGCAGGAGGACAGCCATTTGCTAAATGTCAAGCTTCACTCTCTGCACCTAACAGCCTGGCATATTCTGTTTTGAACCATATTGGGCCTCCTCTTCCTCAGCAAGTTTTGAATGTTATTTTGGAAGCTAGAAGGCCTAGTACAAGGAAAGTGTACGCAGACAAATGGAAGAGATTTTTATTTTGGAGTGCAGCAAAAGATTTTGATGTTTCTGGGCCTAATTTGTGTGTGGCTCTTCAATATCTTACTGAGTTACTAGACAAAGGTCTGTCTTTCTCTTCTATTAAAGTTCATGCTGCAGCAATTTCAGCTCACTATGATTGCGACCCACCATTGTTTTCTCATCCTTTGTTTAAGCAATTTCTTAGAGGGGCAAAGAATATAAGACCCCCACCTAAGAGCTCCTACTCCTGCTTGGGATCTCAATTTTGTGTTGGAGAAACTCACTCTACAACCTTTTGAGCCTGCAGCTACTGCTGAGTTGAAATATTTATCATGGAAGACTGCTTTTTTGTTGGCCATTACCTCTGCAAGAAGGGTTTCTGAATTGCAGGCCCTTATGGCGGTTGAGCCTTTCTTGATTTTCCATAAGGATAGGGTATCATTACGCACTAATCCTTCCTTTATGCCTAAGGTGGTTTCTAGTGTGGCTTTAAACCAAACTATTCATTTGCCTACTTTTTATGCAAATCCCCAAAATAAAGGGGAAAAGATTTTGCACACTTTAGATGTACACAGGCAGTTGCGTTATTATTTGGACAGAACTAAAGGGTTCAGGCAGTCTCAGCAGTTGTTTGTTTCTTTTGCTTTGAGTTCTCAGGGCAAGCCTGTGTCAAAACAAACTATTTCTAAGTGGATTGGGTTTTGCATTGCTTTCTGTTATTCCCATCATGGCAAGGAGATTCCAGCTGGGATTAGGCCTCATTCCACTAGGGCTACTGCCACTTCAACAGCTTTTTGAGGGAGTGGCAACCAAGGATATTTTGGAGGCAGCTACTTGGAGTTCTGTGCATACTTTCTCTAGGCATTATCACCTGCCACTTTACTCTAAGTCCAGGGCTGGTTTTGCCACTGCTGTTTTGCAGGGCATTTTGGCAGCTCCTGCTTCCTTGTAGTTAGCCATCCTCCCTTACCTCTGCTTTGGGATTCTACCCAAGTGTAAGGACTGCAGCAATGTGAGATGAAGAACATAGTACAGTTTTGTACCTACCATAAATGTAGATGTTCGAAGATCCACATTGCTGCAGTCCAATTTACCCTCCCTCCTTCCCCTCTGTAGTTAGAGGTGGTTGTGTGGGTTGGGTTGTACATATTGTGTATACTGTATATATTGTACATATAGTTAGTGCAAGGGTGGTTGGTTGGTTGTTTGCTGTCTTTTGGTTTTGACCTTTATTTTTAGGGTCTTCTGACATCTGGGGCAAGAAAAGACTGAGGATATGACGTCGGTCATGCGCATTTGTACCCTGACGTTCTGATGTCAGTCAAATGCGCCCTGACCGACGTCAGCCTTATACTTTGATATTCGGGCCGACCGAGGACAGCGGACTACCCAAGTGTAAGGACTGCAGCAATGTGGATCTTCGAACATCTACATTTATGGTAGGTACAAAACTGTACTTTATTGTTGGTGTTATTGTTGTTGCTAGTAGTTGGTTTCCTTGGTATCTTTCATGATGTCTAAAGAATCTGTTTAGGAATCAAGACAGTCTGGGTTTAAAAAGTGTGATTCATGCACCCAGAAAATGTCTCTTAACGGACGGACACTCAAGTTGTGTGTATTGTCTAGGTGAAGTCCACCTGCAGGATTCTTGCTCCTTTTGTCATGAGTTTAGTGCATGGGTCCTACAGGAAAGAAAAAATAAACTCATTTTAAGAGGTTTGTTGAAAGGCCCTTTTGAAGAAGGTAATCAGGCCTCTAAATCAGACAAGACAAAAAAGTCAGCTTCGTCGGCTCTGGTGTCTGAGCTGTCAAGCAGTCATAAGGAACAAGTATCTTTGAAGCTGAAGGTTATCAGTTCCAACAAACCTGGCCCTCCCTCGGTTCCATCTGAGTCCTCGGAACCTAAAAAGGAGTTGGTCAGTGTCAATGGAACCAGTATGCTTGGTGCCGCAATCTCCCTTACTACAGTCTGTGGCAGGTAGTAACAGGTCATTGAACCATTCCTCTCAGTCCTCCAGAAGTTTATCAATGATGACGTGGAGCGGGTGATGAAGAGGTTGCTTTAGACGTGGGCCCTGGCAAAAATTCTTTCAAGCCCAGCCCATCGAATGTGGAGCCGACCACTGTATCTCAGGTGCCATCTATTCCTCCTCAGACTCGGACGAGTTCTGAGCCAGAGAGTCAGGAAGTCATTGTCCTGGAATTGGCAGAGCCAGTAATCACCCACGATATCTCGGCTCCGACGTCTGCTCCAATCTCATCGATGCTGTCTTGCATCGAGGAATCTGGGAGCCAACACTCCTTGATTGGCTCCAGGGGAGAGTTGAGTTGGACCCTGGTCGGAACCGACTCTCCTACTCGGAGCTTCGACACAGGTGAGTTTGACTCCCACATCAGCCTCGGAGCCACCCTCCTCAGTGCAGGGGAGATCTCCCGGTCCTTCTGGACTGGAGTCTCTCTCGGCCCAGGATTGCAGTGCCTTTGAGGTGATGAGGAGTGTGCTCTCCACTGAGTCTGCACCACCTTCGACTCCAGCCACTCTTGCTCCACCTTCGACTCCAGCCACTCTTCCCCCTAAAGGGCCAGTGTCTGCTGCTTCATCATCCCTCCATCAGCCCCAGAGTAGAGAGTCAGTGCCCCAGGAAACAGCAATGGGTGGAACCTCCTCTTCAGACATCCCCCCGAGGAGGTCCCTCTGAAGAGACAGTGTAAGAGGAAGCACATAGATTCCCCTGAGTCTGTCACTTCTGATACTGACTTAGAGGATTCAGAAGGGTCCCCATGGTCGCCCTTTGAGGATGTCTCTTTTTCAGACATCCTAGAGATCCTTAAGCAGAGGGGCAGCTGGAAATCCCTTTCCCCTTATGCGGATGAGTCGGTATACCTGGAGGCATTTAGCTGTCGCCCCTCCACCTCTTGGGTGTCTCCGGCCCTTCGACCCTCTCCTGGGTGTTGTAAGTCGAAAGGTGCGGGACTCTCCAGAGTCAGTGGACTCCGTTCAGAGGAGGCCAAATAAATTCATTACAGCCCCAGGGGATAGACAATACTTAAAGGGAGTTCAAGTAGATGTGATGGTGGTGGCAGCAGCCACAAAGGAGGAGTTAGCTGAAAATTCTTTAAATGTCCATCCACCAAACAAGGAGTCTCATACGATGGACCGATATGGGAAGCATATGTTCTCCTCAGTGGCTTTTACGCCACTGTCGCTGAATTACTTATCACATTTCACCCGTCTCCAGAGGGATCTCCTTGAAGAACTAGGAGATACCCTACAAGGTGCTACAGCCCAGGGTTTATCTGATAAGATAAATTCCCAGCTTGAGACCTTAACCTCGATTACGAACTCCTCCATGCACCTCATCACCTACACAGCCGATGGAGCGAGCAGGGCAGCAGGCACAGGAATAGCTCTTAGGAGACATTCCTGGATGTGCCTTTGCGAGTTTGCTGAACCCTTCAAATCTTCCTTTATTGATGGCTCATCCTTGTTCGGGCTGAAAGTAAGAGAGACTCTCACCAGGAGCCAACAAGATGGCAAGACTGTATCTGCCATCAGAGTGCATTTTTCCGCCCCTACCAGACCTTATCGTAAAGGTCAAAAGAGTGGAAAAATGTGGTTCCGGAAGTCCAAAGGAGCCTTGTCGGACGCTTGTGGTGATCCTTCTCCCAGGGACAGGGGGAATAACAATGGAAGATGCCATCCACATGGCAGAGGGGGTCCGCAACACTAGGGCAACAGAGATATGTTCTCTGGTCGGCCCTTCCAGTGCTCCTGAAAGGAGGCCCGACTGTCCACCTCTGGAAGCAGTCAGGGGGAAGGCTATCACTGTACCCAGAAGCCTGGCTACAATTTATTCACGACAAATGGGTACAGTCCATTATATCCAGGGGATAAAACATTCCTTTCCACTGTCCAACTCTTCCGTCAAAGTCTATCGCAGACATTCTACCCAGTCAAAGGGATCAAGCAACCCTAGAAATTCAAAGGTTGCTAGAAAAAGAGTCATCCAAGAAGTCCCCACAGACCAGATCGGATCCAGAATTTACTCAAGGTTCTTTTTAGTTCCAAAAAAGACAGTGGACTGGAGACCAATATTGGATCTCAGCAGACTAAACAAGTCAGTAAAGAAAGCAAAGTTCTGGATGGTAACACTGCAGTCTATACTCCCTTTTCTGGGGCAGGACAGTTGGATGTGCTCTTTAGATCTTCAAGATGCGTACTACCACAGAAAGATGGAAACGCGCTCCAGAAGATTGCTACGCTTCTGGCTGGGAGCCAGTCATTATCAGTTCAGAGCTGTGCCCTTTGGTCTGACTACTGCCCCCAGAGTGTTTACCAAATGCATGGCAGTAGTCACAGCTCATTTGAGACGTCAAGGATTCCAGGTGTTTCCATATTTAAGACTGGCTCCTGACTGCCACCACCAATCACCTACTAATCAGAGTGAGGGACGCCACCATCCCTCTCTGCTCAGACCTAGGCATTACTATAAATACAGAAAATCTGCATCGTCATCAGTGTATTACCTTTATAGGTGCAGAATTAAACACAAATGACATGGTAGCAAAATTGCCTCAAGAGAGAATGCAAATGCTACACAGTCAAGTATCTATCCTACTCAAGAAGAAAAAGGTACAAGCAAAATTCATCCTCAAGGTCTTAGGCTCAATGGCAGTGGCGATAACACTAGTCCTACTGGCACGACTACACATGCGGATATTACAGTGGCTACTCTTTGCTCAATGGTCCATAGGGAAGTTACCCTTGTCTCACAAGATTCTCATTACGGATTCCTGCAAGAGGGACCTACTATGGTGGCTTCAGTCCACTCAGGTAACAATGGGCAGACCGTTTGTACTTACCAACCTGTCGCTACAGTAACCACGGTCGCGTCCCAGATAGAGTGGGGGGGCATTATCTGGGACAGATTGTCCAAGGGGTTTGGAAAGATTACGAGTACCATTTGCACATCAGTGTCCTAGAGATGAGGACGGTGCTTCCAGTGTTGCAAGCATTTCAGAACTCTCTTCCCATGGGGACTATTGCAATTCAAACAGACAATATGTCGGTGGTATGGTACATCAACAAACGGAGGGAACCAGAACCGGATCCTATCCCCTATGTCAAGCGGCCCAGAGAGTTTGGCAATGGGCAGTTTCTTCTCATCACTTTCTGGCGGCAGCCCACATCCGGGAAAATCCAGTGTAATAGCAGGCAGGCTAAGCAGAGCAATTCTCATGCCTCACGAGTGGTCCCTGAATCAGGAAGTTGCAAATCAAATTTTTCACAAATGGGGCCAGCCTTGCTGCGACCTTTTTGCCACTCCATTCAGTGCCAAATGCAGCAAGTACTTTGCCCTCATTTCCCCTCCGGGAGAATCACCGAGGGATGCACTCATCCACGATTGGCCCCCGGGACTTGTTTATGCTTTTCCCTCATTTCCATTGATTCCGAAGGTGATTCAGAAAGCCAAGTAGTTGAGTCGCAGGTTAATTCTCATTGCTCCTTACTGGCCTCGTCAGATATGGTTCCCCTTCCTTTGGCCCCACCTTCAGGAGGATCTGTGGATCCTGGATCCAGTGCTGGATCTTCTGATGCATCAGTCAGGAATGCTCCATCCCTCTCTTCAGAGCCTCAAGCTGACAGCTTGGTTACTCCACTTCCAATCTTAGCCAGGCTTTCAGAATTATCCCTTGCAGTATGTCACATTCTGGTTTCCTTGCACAAAAAGATGACTAGGAAACTTTACTCAAGCAAATAGAAGAGGTTCTCTTGTTGAGCGGACAAAAAACACACAGATCCCTTTACAGCCCCCATACCTGCAATTTTGGAATTTTTAACAGAAGTCTTTACTCAAGGGGTAGTGGCGGCCACTATTCGAGTACAATTAGCCACCATATCAAATTATCATGTAGAAGACCTTGGATCCAATGTAATGTCTTATAGATTGTGCAAAGCTTTCCTCAGGGGTACTTTTCTATTAAGACCACCCTTAAGAGAACTTCCTCCTCCATGGGACCTAAATTTTAGTATTGTCATACTTGATCCTTCCTCCCTTCGAACCAGCATCCTCATGTTCACTAAAATTTTTATCTTGGAAAACAGTCTTTCTAACAGCAATTACTTCAGCTGGGAGAGTTTCAGAGTTGCAAGCTATGTCTATCCACCCTCCATATTTGATTTTCCACAAAGATAGAGTTTCCGTCAGAACAAATCCTTCCTTCTTACCAAAAGTTTGTTCTGAAGCAAATTTAAACCATTCGATAGATAAATTGCCTGTGTTTTTTCCTAGCTATGGCAACAAGGCAGAATATAAGCTTCACCAACTGGATATGCATAGACAGTTGCATTTTTACTTGCATAGGACCAAAGATTTCAGAATGTCAGGCCAGTTGTTTGTTTCCTGTTCAGAAAATAAAAAAGGCATGGGTATGGCAGTCTCAAAAATTACTTTGTCCAAATGGCTTACTGTGACCATCACCTATGTCTGTAATTCTCATTCTAAAGGACCACCAAGGAATGTTTAAGGACATTCAACTAGAGCGGTGTCTACTTCCATTGCCTTTCAATCTAGACTCCCATTGTATTCAATTTGTGCTGCTTCTACATGGGTTAATCCTGGCACCTTTATCTCTCAGTACAAAGTAGATGTGGCCTCTTAGAATAGGGCATCTTTTGGTTCCACTGTCCTGAAGAGTTTATTCCCTTGAGCCACCCAATAAAAAGGTGCTGGGGACTCTGTCCCAACCATCAAGAATGAAAGCGAGATAGGACAACATAACATAAAGAAGTTATGTGCTCACCATAACGTTCCATGTTTGTTGTCCAGTATCTCACCTTCATTCTTACATCCCACCCATGCATTCCCCTCCTGGAGGATCTTGAGGACTTTACAATTGGCAAATATGGTCTGATTCCCTTCTTGCCTCTTTACCTTTATGACCAATATATTTCATAAGTTTTCTTTCTGTATGTTAGCATACTCTAGGGAGTATCTTTCAAATGAGATCTGGGGAACAGCCACTAAACATTCTGGGATAGGTTGTAGCCTCGAGCCAGTAGACGTTCTTGAGCTTTGGTATGTGGCCGAGTTGGAGCTGAGGATTGGCTCTGAACCCAACCAGCAAGAATGAAGGTGAGATGCTGGACAACAAACATGGAACGTTATGGTGAGTACATAACTTCTTTTTCTTGGGATATATACTTGCATGCCCTACATTGTTGGCATCTGAAGGTGCCCACTCTGTTGGATTGTTGATGCCTGCCCCCCATACTAGACGGACGTCCAGCACATAGTTGCCTTTTCAGGCTCAAACAATTCTTATATGAAAAGGAGGGGTTAGTGCCAACTAATTCTGCTGTCTTATTATCTGCCCCATTTTTTTCAAGATGTAATACCAGCAATAGGGTGTCCACCATTAGGACATCTAAGCTTAGATTTGGCTTGAAATATACCAGCAATGTAGGAGCTGTATGCAGTATTATATGTAAGAATTGGGGGATACTCACGAGTGATAATAAGCAGAATTAGTTGGAACTAACCCCTCTTTTTCATATAAGAATTGTTTGAGCCTGAAGAGGCAGCTATGTGCTGGACGTCCATCTAGTATAGGGGGAGGGCATCAACAATCCAACAGAGTGGGCACCTTCAGATGCTGACACTGTAGGGCATGCATTTATATATCCGAAGAACAAATATTTAAACATCCTTGGTTGAGTTGTACTTTTTGTCCCAAGTTTTATTCAGACTGCAGCACTGAGAACATTGTATATTTAGCAACTTGCAGGTCCTGTCAGGGTTTTTATGTTGGCAAATCTAATAAAAGGTTGAAAGATGGAATATTTGGTCATTCCTATGATATTAGAAAAGGCAATATTAAAAATGGCCAAACATATTAAAGAAAATGAAGGTCATGAGTTTGCTTTTAGAGTACTTCAGAGTGTTCCTGTGAGTGCTGGGAGAGTGGTTTGACAAACTACACTGAATCTATGGAACTCAAATGGATTTTAAGGCTTCAGTCTTACAAACTCCTTGTCTTGACTGCATGTGTCTCTTTAAGGCCTGTACTAAAGGGAAGGAAACTGATGTAATGATGTAATTGATCAGGAGGGTCTATGTAATTACCACTCAAGTATTTTTAAATGGTGTGGTGAAGTTATTTTCAAGATCTGAAGAAGCGTTGGTTGCACAATGAGAAAGCGCTCATCTGTTTTATTGTTTTATTATTTTAATAAAAGTGTTTGCACTTGCAAGCTGTGGTGGTCCTGCCATTCTTGTTTTATGCTTTGGAAACTTGTTGCTCTGGCAGTGACCGTTGCCAGCAGTTGGAACTTTGTGTGCCTTAGTATCTTCTCAGTGTATAATTTTCTTTGTTTTCCTTGAAGTAACTGTATGTACTGTTTTGTTCTTAGTGGAATCTGCCATTTAAGCTGCCATTCCTCAACCAAATAGATATAGATTTTGGGCAGAAACCATCTCAGGTAACTAGCATATGTAGTAAAATATTTAGTTTTATGCGAGCACATCAGCTGTTATCTTTCAAGATTAACTCATCTTCCCTTTCCTAAAATATGGTAATGTATTGTTTAAATCCACAGGAGAATCTGAGACAGTATGTGGATAAAATTTTCCACACGATTGTGGATTCAAGTATGAGTTGTCCCACCTTGATGTGTGATGTTTTCTACTCTCTGAGACAAATGAGTTCCAAAAGATTTCCAAGTAAGTATTTGAGAATTTTGTAAGAAATATTTTGTTGCCTTTTTGACCAACTAATAAGTTCATAGTTTCATACTGTGCAGTCAGTCTGCAGACCATTACATGTCTAGCCAAACAAAAAACATTAAAAGTTCCCTCTAGTCTCAAAGAGGGTAACACAAGATAGACAGGAACATTTACAGAAAAATGTTTCATGACATTACTGATTGTAGCTAATCCATCTTGTGAAGTATCATTTTCATCCCATATGACTGACTCTGTTCCTTACTGCTGAACATACAGGTTTTAAATGAAGTGCAACTAAGGCTTTAATGTTATTGCTCCTGGGCTTGTGTGATAACTTCTGTCTTTGCCTGTTTTCTTCACTGCGAGGTATTTAAATAGTGCCTTTAATGTTGATGCAGGTCAATTTTATTTATGTAACCTTTGTAATTGTGTGAATTTAGGCAGTTGAAACATTATTTATAGTTAATGATTTGCTACAGTTTGATGACTAAGTCCAGTGGGTTGAACTTTTTATTCTGGAATCTGAGAATGAGGGTGTGTGTTTGTTTTTGTTAACTGGGTAAGAGAACTGGATGTTCATCGTGTTTCACTGTTGCAGTCCTTACAAAATAGGTTATCCGGCTCCCGGTAGCCCACAGTCGGCCAGAATACCAAAGTCCTTGTTATATGACGTCAGCTGTCTTCGGTTTAGGCCTGACGTCAGGTACAAAAGAAGGCAGCTGACGCCATTTCCTCAGTCTTTCTTGCCTCAGAGCCCGAAGCAGAAGGATTTTGCATGAGTGCTGGTCGGCCAAGTACCTTCTTTTTGTATTCTGACTGCTTAGTTGAAGACATCCTCAGATAAGTACCCCGTTGTGGACCCTCTTTTCTTGCTTTAATGAATGTCAGAGAAAGTTAATAACTGTCTTGCCTGTGGAAAACAGATTCCACACTGTGATTTTCACTCCTATTGTATTACGTGTTTGGGCCTAGAGCACAAAGTCCCTAATTGTGTTCCCTGTGCTTCTTTCAACCCACGTACCATATGCCGTAGAGCTAGGATCTTGTTCAAGCATTTCGGAGTTTGGCCTAAGTTTGTTGGAATGGCGTCTTCTGGCCTCCCGACTTCAGATGTTCCTAAGAAGCGCACGGATAAGGACCGTGACAGGCTTACGGTCAAATTAGCCGACGACGTCCCTGCTAAGTTGGTTGTCGGCCCAGCGGTAGTGTCAGTCAGGTGCTTTCTTTGCCCCTGCAGTCCACGGAAGTTCAGCAGCAGGCGTCTGCGGAGACCTTTTCTGAGTCCTCCATACTGCAGGCTTCCACTTCTTCTTCTGACCCTCTACCAGTCACCGCCTCTGATAGATCCGGAGCCGCTAAGCAGGCGTCGGTTTCTGAGGCCTCTTTTCTCCACCCAGAGACAAGATCCAGACTGACGACCTTGATTCAGACTTCTGCGGTGGCTAGGCCTCCTGAGTCTCTCCGGCTTTCTAGCAGGCCATCCAGCCGAAAATCTACTCCAAAGCAGGTGCCGGCCTCTCCTCAGATGCCTCAGGCTCAGATGGTTAAAATGGCTAGTGATCTCTTGACCCTTATCAAGGGCTCTCAGCCACTTCCTTCTAAAAGGATTAGGGAATTGTCCCCAGAAGCTTTCTCTGCCTCAGACTCTGAGGTTTCCAGCAACTCTGCTGATGAAGAGGGAAACTCTCCAATTTTTTCTGGTTTTGAGGATTCTGATGCAGAAGACTCCATCCCTTCTGCCTCCCCTCCAGAAGATTTTTCTTTTGAAGATGCTCTGAATACTCTTAGGGAGCTTTTCAAATGGAAAGTCAGGACGACCCTCAGTCTAAGAAATGGATTAGGTAATTCTTGGATTTGCCACAGCGTAAGCCTTTGGATATCCCTCCGGTTTTGGAAGTTGATGATGTTTTCATGGAGAATTCTTTGAATCCTAATTCTGTTCCTCCTGCTCCCAGAAAGCCTGACAGGTATTAGAGATGTCCTTCATGGATGCATCTGCAGTCATAACAAATGGGTTGTCTTGTCGTCAGGCAGCCCTTCGGTCGGCCGGATTCCAAAGTCTGGGTCCGGCTTCGGCTGATGTCGCACTCCACCCGACGTCATCTCTGCTGGTCTTCGGGTATAAAGGCATCAGCCGACGCCATTTTCCTCAGTCTTTCTTGCCGCGTGGCCCAAGCAGAAGCTGTTCGCAAGTGCCGGTCGGTCAGATCCAGAGATTACTACTACCGAATACTACTCAAGACTTCTAAAAGCTAAGTACCCGTTGGGGACTCTTTCTTGCCTCAGCCGATGTCAGAAAAAGTCAATAACTGTTTAACTTGTGGGAAACAAATACCTCATAAAGATTTCCACTCTTACTGTTTGCCTTGCTTAGGCCCAGACCACGACGTAGCAGCCTGTTCGGCCTGTGCTTCCTTCAACCGACGACGCTTAGGCGTCGGTCGGAGTTTGCTGAACAGTTTTTCGGCTCAGATTTTGCGTACATTATGCCGTCGGATCCTCCGACTACCCAAATTGTTAAAAAACGCAAAGAAAAAGACCGACACTCGCGGTCCGCGGTTTCGGCTGAAACCACGGTTAAGCAAGCGAGTTTCTCGGTTTCGCACGAAACCGAGAAAACTGGTCAATCTTCAGCCGAATCCATGACTACTACTGAGGCTCCTGCTACCTTATCTGAATCAGCCTCAGAAATTTTGCCTAGAACTGTGGTTCTTACTGATCTATCAGACACCATCCCCTTGGATATCTCTACTCCAGCACGTGGTGCTGCTAGGCCTCCTGCAGCCATGTCTATTAAGGCCTTTGCCAGGGCTAAAGCAGCCAAATCAGCTAAATCAGTGCCTGTTAAACCACCCTCACTCAGGCCCACTTCTAGTTCACAAATGCTTACTCTGGCAGAAGATTTAATATCCTTAATTAGGGGATCCCAATCTCACCCAGACAGGGCCTCTCAGCCCCCAGAAAAGAGACCTAGAGCAGAGCCCCGAGCCTGTGTCCTCTGATGATTCTGGATGACTCAGACATTACAGACCAGCCAGAGGCTCCTTTTTCCAATTATGAAGATTCAGATGCTGAAGAATCCATTCCAGCTGCCTCTCCACCAGAGGAATTCTCCTTTGGGGAAACCTTACATGCCATGAGAGAACAATTCCAATGGCAGGGACAAGATTTCTCAGATTCAAGAAAAAGGCTTAGGACTTTTCTGCACTTACCACTAGGCCCTTAGCTATACCTCCTGTCCTATCTGTTGTGGACGATGCATTTAATGATGTCTGCACTGCACCTGATTCTTTACCTCCAGCCCCTGCCAAACCAGATAGATTTTACAGGGTGCCAGACACTCATCACCACCTATACAAGGCCCCACTTGCAGACCCCGAAACTATATCCCAGGGGCCTAAGGCAGTAGCCTCGACCACAGCAAAAAACCCTATTCCCTCTGAAAGGGAATCCAGGTCCTTAGAGAGATGGGGGGAAAAAGTCTACACTTCTGCTACTCTCTCAGCTAGAGCTTTAAACTGTCAGTTTCACATGATCCAATACCAAGGGTTTATGCTTGATCAGTTAATTAAAAAGCTGTCCTCTGATGAATCTTTAGATAAGAAATATGTATTAGAAATGGTGAATAACATCCAGCAGGTTAGTAACCATTCTTTAAAATGTGGCTATGATGCACTGGAGGCTTCATTTAGATCAGCCATGACTGGCACAGTGATAAGAAGGCATGCATGGTTGAAAGAACAGGTCTTGCCGGATCATGTTAAAGCTAAGCTATTGGATGCTCCTATGGATAAGGCCAGTCTATTTGGGGAACCTGCCCAGCAGGTAATGAAGAAAATGGAAGAGAAGGCAAAATCTGTACAAACAGTTAAAGATTTCCTACAGGTTCAGCCCCCTAGGTTTAGCAGGAACTGGCCTGCCAAAAATTGGTCCTTTCCTGACTCCACAAGAACCCAAAGGGGCAGGAACAGACGCTCTAGGGGCAGAAATCAATCCAGAGGAGGTGCCTACAGAGGACGACAGTGGCAAGGCAATAACCGAGGCACAGACGCAACCACTGCCACTGCAACAGGACAATCACAGTGACTTGGCTCTGACTCCGCCTACCAGGGAGCAAATAGCAGCACCATTAGGCGGAAAGTTAGCCTTATTCTCGAAAAATTGGCACTATATTACAAAAGACAAGTGGATTTTGCAAACCATAGACCAAGGCTACCGGTTCCACTTCCACACTTTACCAGTAAAAAGAGGAATGCCAAACCTGCCCCAAATCAAAAATAGAAGCCCTGCACCAGACAGCAGAATTAATAAAGATGAGAGCTGTGGAAAGGGTACCAATAACAGAACAGGGCAAAGGATTCTACTCCAGACTCTTCCTAGTACCAAGAAAAGAAAAAACTGGAGACCTATTCTCGACCTGTCCATCTTAAACACATACATCATTGTCCCAAAATTCAAAATGCTGACCCTACAGCAACTTCTTCCCATGCTGGGCAAGGAGTGTTGGCTGGTAACTCTAGATCTCAAGGAGGCCTACCTGCACGTCCCCATTCGACCAAATTGCAGAAGATACCTCAGATTTCTTGCAGGATCAGAGCATTATCAATTCTCAGCATTGCCCTTTGGCTTATCTACTGCCCAGAGTATTCACAAAATGCCTGGCACCAGTAATCGGCCAGTGCGGAGTACAGGGAATCCAAATTTATCCATACCTGGACGACTGCCTGTTACAAGCGGACAACAAAAGCAAGCTGACAACAGATTTACAAAGGGTCATTTACTTGCTACAAGCCCTGGGATACACAGTCAATTTTCAAAAGTCAAGACTGATACCATCCCAGACAAGAACTTTCTTGGGCGGAATTGGACACAGTAAAACAGATGGCATTCCTAACTGCAGAAAACAAAAGAACTCCTCTTTACTTCTTGGCATTAACAAAGCAGAACAAACTAACAGCAAGAAAAGTTTTGCAGGCCTTGGGCTTCATGGCATCATGCATAATCTTGGTCCCACATGCCAGACTGCATATGAGAAAGTTACAGTGGTACCTAAAGAATTTATGGTCTCAACACAGGCACAGCTTAGAAACAGAAATACCACTAATCCCATGCTTAAAACAGGAGTTCCTATGGTGGGCTCGGGCATGCCAGTCAAACCCAGGCTTACCCTTCCACAACTTCGAGCAACCCAAACCATCACAACGGATGCCTCAGACCTAGGATGGGGGCACACATGCTGGACAAATGCGTAAAGGACTGTGGACTCAGGACCAGCTGCACCTGCACATAAACCAAAAGAAATGCTGGCAGTAAAACTGGCAATCCTAAAATTCAGACCATTCCTCAAAGAAGGCCATTTGATGATAAGGACAGACAACACCACAGTCATGTGGTACATCAACAAACAGGGAGGCACTCATTCTTACCCCTATGCAGAATGACTTTGGACCTTTGGAATCTGGCTCTCAGCTACAACATCCAGTTACAGGCAATATTTGTACCGGGAAAGAGAACACCCTAGCAGACATTTTAAGCAGAACCACCTCGGATGCTCACGAATGGATGCTACACCCGGACATCTTCAAGGCCATCACAAAGAAATGGGGAATGCCACAAATAGACCTATTCGCTTCCCCACAAAATCACCAGCTCAAAAAATTCTGCACAAGGACATTCCACCCACTTGCATGGAAGGTGGACTCTCTATCCTTCAGCTGGAAAGGCCTGACAGCATATGCATTCCCACCTCTTCCCTTGATGCACAAGGTTCTACTGAAAATCAAAGAGGAACGTCCAAGGATAATTCTGATAGCTCCGAACTGGCCAAGACAACACTGGTACCCATTGCTGAGGAGCATGTCTCGGGAGAAAATGTGGTCAATACCCTGATGCCTCTGATGTTAACTCAGAACAACTACAACATCATACATCCAAACCTAAAAACCTTGCAACTGACTGCCTGGAACATCACATAGCAGTAACTAACCCAGACCTTTCACAAAGGGTTAAAGACATTATCCTTGAAGCCCGCAGACCTTCAACAAGAAGGAACTATGCAGGAAAATGGAAAAGGTTCGTCATTTGGAGTACTGAAAGAGGAAAAGATGTGTCGAACATAGATATTGCTAACATTCTGGAGTACTTGGCAGAGCTTCTACATACAGGCCTGTCCTATTCCTCCATCAAGATACATGCATCAGCTATTTCAGCAGAATACAGCTTTGATCCTCCTGTCTTTTCACATCCTCTACTCAGGCAGTTTCTCAGAGGGATCAAAAATGTAAAACCTCCTAGGAAACCACCATTACCACCATGGGACTTGAATTTTGTACTAGAAAAGTTGACACTCCCTCCATTTGAACCAGCAGCAACAGCAGATCTACAACCCCTGTCATGGAAAACTGCTTTCCTACTGGCTATTACTTCAGCAAGGAGGGTTTCGGAACTACAGGCCTTAATGGCAGTGCAACCCTTCCTAATCTTCCCTCAAGATAGGGTGTCCATGAGAACTAATCCTACATTTATGCCTAAGGTGGTATCCAGAGTGTCTTTAAACCAGGCAATCCACCTACCTACCTTCTTTTCCAATCCACAAAACAGAGGTGAAAGAATAATGCATACCTTGGATGTACACAGACAGTTACGCTACTACCTGGACAGAACCAAAGGTAACAGAAAACTGACCAGCTCTTTGTAGCCTATGCAACAGGAAGGGAAGGAAAAGCAATTTCCAAACAGACAATCTCCAAATGGATAGGAAATTGCATAAGATTCTGTTACTCCTACCATGGAAAACTAATTCCACAGAACATAAGACCTCATTCTACAAGGGCTACAGCCACTACCACAGCTTTCTTAAGAGGAGTGGCAACCAAGGACATTATTGAGGCGGCTACTTGGACCTCCGTGCATACATTTGCCAAGCATTATAATTTACGTCTATATTCTAGATCCCGAGCAGGGTTTGCCACTGCTGTACTGCAAGGGATCCTGACTACACCATAATTATTATTCCTCCTCCCCTAGTTTGGCTATGGTATTCTACCCATTTGTTATGACTGCAGATGCATCCATGAAGGACATAGTACAGTTTTGTACCTACCATAAATGTAGATGTCCGAACTGGATAGCATCTGCAGTCAGGATTACCTCCCTCCTTCCCTCTGCGGTACTCCTAGGGTATTTACCCTCCTAATAGCTAGCTGGGGAGTCTCTTATGGTGTATTTGTTTGTATATATGTACATACATGTTTATTTTTTGTGTTTGCCTTCTACTATTTTGGGAACATTGGCATTTATCCAAAATTTAGCTTTCCAAGAGGGCAATTGGCATCTGGGGCAAGAAACACTGAGGAAAATGGCGTAGGCTGATGCCTTTATACCCGAAGACCAGCAGAGATGACGTTGGGTGGAGTGCGACATCAGCCGAAGCCGGACCCAGACTTTGGAATCCGGCCGACCGAAGGGCTGCCTGACGACAGGACAACCCATTTGTTATGACTGCAGATGCTATCCAGTTCGGACATCTACATTTATGGTAGGTACAAAACTGTACTTTCCTGATTCTCATCAGTTCCTTTTCAAGAATCCTACTGCTGATCCAGAGATTATTTCTCTGGGCCCTAAGGGTGTTAAAGCCATGGTTGCTAAAAATCCTGTTCCTTCTGACAGGGAATCTAGGGCCTTGGATAGATGGGGTAAAAAGGTTTATACGTCTTCCACCCTGGCTTTTAGGTCTGTTAATTGTCTTTTTCATATGCTTAAGTATCAGCAGTATACTTTGGAGGCTATTAAGGCTAGAATTGCTGGTGTTCCTTCCCTGATGGAGAGTAAGTACATGCATGATTTATTGAATTCTTCCACTCTTGTCACTAAACATTCTCTACATTGTGGTTTCGACACTTTGGAGGCTTCTTGCAGGGCAGCAGCCATTGGTTCTGTCATTAGAAGACATGCTTGGCTCAGGAAGCAGCCTCTTTCTGAATCTGTCAAATCTAAATTACTGGATGTGCCTTTGCACAAGGACAATCTTTTTGGTAGCAAAGCAGAAGAGGTGTTGAAAAAGTTGGAGGGCCAAATCTATGCAAACTGTTAAGGACTTTATGTAAGTTTAGCCTCCTCATTTTAGTAGACATTACCCTTCTAAGAATTGGACTTTTCCTGACCTTAGTAAACAGAGTCGCACTAGGCCTAGGGGTTAAAGGTCTTCTAGGGGATCGACTTCCACCCTTCAAAAGGCTAAGCACTGGGAGGCTTCCTCTTCAAAATCGGGGAGTTCTAAGCAAACTTCCCAAAACAAACATTCCCAATGACTCCGGCCTTCCCCTGCCTGCCTCTGCAGGCCCATGGTTTCCTTTGGGGGGAAGGTTAGCCATTTTTGCAAATGTCTAGTTCACCATCACAGATGACAAATGGGTGCTCAAAATAGTATCCCAGGGCTACAAGTTCTCCTTTCACACCTTCCCTGTCCACCAAGGATACCCAGATATCCCCCCAAATCAAAGGGCAGAAGCAGAAAAACAAGTTTCTTCTTTACTAAACCTGGGAGCAATAGAGCCAATTCCTGCACTACAGATAGGTCAGGGTTTCTACTCAAGCCTTCTGGCCCTCAAAAAAGGGAGCGCCTGGTGCCCTATTCTGGATTTGTCCATTCAAAACACTTTTCTGGTGATTCCCAAAATTCAAAATGCTCACTCTTCAGCAGTTGCTGCCAGTGCTGGCCAAGGATTCTTGGCTGGTGACTTTGGATCTCAAAGAAGCTTATCTGCACATCCCATTAAGGGAAAGCTGCAGGCAGTTCCTTCGCTGCAGGGCGGGGAACAGGCACTTCCAATTCTCTGCACTGCCGTTTGGCTTATCTACTGCTCCCAGAGTTTTTACCAAATGCCTGGCTCCAGTCATTGCTTTTTATAGGCAAAGAAACATTCAAATTTACCCTTACTTGGACAATGGTCTTATTCAGGCAAACTCTCTAGAGCAACTTCTAAAGGATTTGGACTTTGTAAAGAACCTTCTCACCTCTTTGGGCTACACCATCAATGAAAAGAAGTCAAAATTGGTACCCACCAGGGAGATTGTATTCCTGGGAGCAAGCCTGAACACAGCCTCCCAGATGGTATTCCTCCCTCAAGAGAAAGAAATGGATATTTCGAATTACTTCAAAAATTTGGCAAGCATGACCCAGCTCTCTGCAAGGCAATTCCTGCAAGCCCTGGGATTCATGGCTTCATGTATTCTGATTCCGTATGCCATACTGCATATGAGGAAAATACAATGGTGCCTCAAAAACCTTTGGTGTCAACACACTCAGGATTTAGACTTTGATACTTCCTCTGATTCCCTGCCTGCAGACGGAGTTCCTTTGGTGGGCAACGGCCTGTGCATAGAACAAAGGCCTGCCTTTCTGTCCACCTCCTGCCAGCTAGACTCTCACCACAGATGCCTCGGACTACACTTGGGGAGCACATCAAGAGGGCAGATGCATTCAGGGGACTTGGAAACCTCAACAGGTTCATTTGAACATGAATACGAAGGAATTGCTAGCAGTCCAGCAGGCCTTAATGGCTTTCTAACATCTTCTCTCTCCTTGTACTCTTCTGGTCAGGACAGACAACACCACAATCATGTGGTACATCAACAAGCAGGGAGGGATGCACTCTTACCCCCTGTGCAGACAAAGCATGATACTATGGTCCATAGCAACATGTTCATCTTGTTTCACTGTTGCAGTCATGACTGTAGGGTTCTCCCCTGCCGGCAGGCAGTCCCCGGTCGGCCAGAATCCCAAAGTCTGGGTCCGGCGTCGGCTGCTCAGCCATGCTCCCTGAAGTCAGAGTGCCAGGAGTACAAAGCTGACAGCCGACGCCATGTTCTCCAGTCTTTCTTGCCGTGCGGTGATAGCAGTTCGCAAGTGCCGGTCGGCTGGCTCCTGACAATTTTTTCTAAACGTACTTCAGTCCGAAGGCTTTCTTCTCCTACTCAAAGCTAAGTACCCCGTTGGGGAAACTTTTTTCTTGCTCCAGTCCGATGTCAGAAAAAGTTAATAATTGTATTTCATGTGGGAAGCAAATACCTCATAAGGATTTTCATTCTTACTGTATTCCTTGCTTAGGCCCTGACCACGACATAGCTAGTTGTCGGTTTTGTGCTAGATTTAATCAACGTGCGATTAAACGAAGGTACGATTTTGCATTTCATTACTTTGGTAGGCGTTTCAATTACAAAATGTCGTCGGATACGGTTCCGGCTACCGGAGTTCACAAATGACGCAAGGATAAAGACAGGCCTCCGAGGTCCAAATCAGACGATATTGTACAAGCAGAGCCAGCTTCTGGTTCGGCCGTCGTCAGTGAGGCGCTTTTGCAGCCCCTGTCGTCGGCCATTTCGGAACCGATGGCCGAAACGGACTCCCACGGGGAGCCAACTAGGCCTTTGAATATTTCTGTTGCAGGACCTTCAGACAATGCTCCTTCGGATGGGTCCAGAGCCGCTGTGCAGGTACTGGCTTCCGAAGGGGTTTTCAGGCCTACTCAGCTTCTAATAAAGGCAAAACCAAAGACAAAGGCAAAGACTCCTTCCAAATCAAAGACTAGAGCCCAGGCCTCTTCTGATCTGGCACCCAAGTCTCAGAAACAGTTACTTAAGATGGTGGAGGACTTACTTACTATGATCAGGGGTTCACATCCCCCTCCAGATAAAAGGCCAAGGCAGGAAGTGTATTATGACTCCTCTGATCAGGCTTCTGTTTCTTCAGTTTCTTCTTCTGACCAGGAATATTCTTTCCCTCCTTATGAGGATTCTGATGCTGAGGAATCCATTCCTTCAGCTTCTCCCCCTGAGGATTTCTCTTTTGGGGAAACTTTACATGAAATGAGGGAACATTTTCACTGGGAAGGACAGGAGTACTCGGAATCTAAGAAGAGACTTAGGGATTTTCTTCTTCTTCCCCAACATAGACCCCTGGCTATCCCTCCTATTTTGGATATTGTGGATGATGCTTTTTCGGAGGCTAACTTAACTCCTGACTCTTTTCCTCCAGCTTCTGTTAAGCCAGACACATATTATAGGGTTCCTGATTCCCACCAGTTTATATACAAGAATCCTACTGCTGATCCTGAAACCATTTCTCAGGGCCCTAAGGGGGTTAAGGCTGCTACTGCTAAAAACCCCATTCCCACTGAGAAGGATTCCAGATCTTTAGAAAGATGGGGCAAAAAAGTCTACACTTCTGCTACTTTATCTATTAGGGCTTTAAACTGTCAATTTCATATGCTGAAATACAAGCAATTTCTTCTGTCTGTTTTGAAACAAAAGCTAACTTCCATTCCGCCTGTGCAGATGATAAGGAATTACATGACTTAATGCATGCCACTGAACAAGTTGGAAAGCATGGTTTACACTGTGGATTTGATGCCTTGGAGGCTTCTTGTAGGGCTGCTGCCTCTGGCACAGTCATTAGAAGGCATGCTTGGTTAAAGGAACAAAACTTGCCAGATCAAGTAAAAGCTAAGTTATTGGATGCTCCTGTTCAGCATAATGTTTTATTTGGATCTAAGGCTGAAGAGGTGATAAAGAAGATGGAGGACAAGGCAAAATCCATGCAAACGGTTAAAGATTTTTTACAAGTACAGCCACCTAGATTTAGTAGGAATTGGCCTACAAAAAATTGGTCCTTTCCCAATTCAGACAGGCCTCAGAGGGGTAGATACAGACGCTCCCGAGGAAGGCCTCAAACGCAAGCCTCTTACAGACCAAGACAGTGGACTGCTTCCACCCCTAGGGGAGGAGAGGACAGGTCGCAAGCTCATAGAAAACAGGCTCAATGACTCCCTCTGTTGGGCTGCAGGAACTTCTTGCCTGGAAGCCCCTCTCGGAGGAAAACTTTCTCTTTTTCACCTAAATTGGACTCGTATAACCCAAGACAAGTGGGTTCTGGATGTGGTTTCAAGAGGTTACAAATTCCATTTTCATACCCTACCAAGACCAAGCGGATGGCCAGATCTTCCAAAACATCAATGGTTAGAGGCCTTAAACCAGGTGGAAGCTCTCTTGGCTATGAAGGCCATAGAACTGGTTCCGCTTTCAGAAATGGGACAAGGTTTTTACTCAAGGCTTTTTCTAGTCCCCAGAAAGCAAAATTCATGGAGACCCATTCTGGATCTGTCAGTCTTGAACACTTTTCTCGAGATACCAAAATTCAAGATGCTTACTCTACAGCAGCTACTTCCAATGCTGACCAAAAATGCATGGATGGTAACTTTGGATTTAAAGGAGGCATATTTACACATTCCCATCAGGCAGGAATGCAGAAAATACCTCAGGTTCAAGGCCGGATCGAGGCACTATCAATTCTCTGCGCTGCCCTTTGGATTGTCTACTGCACCCAGGGTCTTTACCAAATGCTTGGCTCCAGTAGTAGCTTATTGCAGACTCAAGGGAATTCAAATTTACCCTTATCTGGACGACTGTCTTATTCAGGCAGACAGCAAGGATGTCTTACTCCAGCATCTAGAATTTGTTCAGAATCTTCTCAAGTTCCTGGGATTCACTATAAACATAAAAAAGTCAAATTTGACATCCTCACAACAGATAACTTTTCTGGGTGCTCTTCTAAACGCAACAACCCAGATGGCATTTCTGACATACGAAAAACAATTACAGCTGGCTTCAACTTTCAAAACCTTGGCAACATTAACTCGGCTATCTGCAAGGAAATTCCTGCAGGCTTTGGGTTGCATGGCCTCCTGCATCCTTCTCGTACCATATGCAAGACTACATATGAGGAAAATACAGTGGTACCTAAAAAGTGTATGGTCTCAGCATTGCCACAGTTTAGACATACAGATCAGCGTCCTGCCTTGTCTTCAAAAGGAATTTCTTTGGTGGTCCAGGGCATGTACTCTAAACAAAGGAAAACCCTTCAGTCTGCCTCCAGCCAGTCAGATACTAACCACGGACGCCTCACACTATGCATGGGGAGCCCATTTGCAGGGCAACTGTCTGCAGGGCCTTTGGACAAAGGATCAGAAGCACCTGCATATCAATTTAAGGGAAATGTTAGCCGTTGAGAACGCTCTATTGGCCTTCAGGAATCTTCTACAACCAGAACAACTACTGATACGGACAGACAACACCACAGATTTTCATCGTGCATACAGCTGCAGTCATAACAGATGGGTTCTCCTGCTGTCAGGCGGGTCCTCAGTCAGCCGAATTCCAAAGTCTAGGTCTGGCGTCGGTTGTCGTCGCTTCTTCCCTGACGTCAGTGCGACAGGGGTATAAAGGAACCAGCCGACACCATTTTCTTCAGTCTTTCTTGCCGCGCGGTGCCCGAAGCAGAAGCAGTTCACAAGTGCCGGTCGGCCAGCTCCTGAAATTACGAAAATTTTGAAACCGAAGTCTTCTTGAAAGCTAAGTACCCCGTTGGGGAAACTTTTCTTGCCTCAGACCGATGTCAGACAAAGTTAATAATTGTATTTCTTGTGGGAAGCAAATACCGCATAAGGATTTCCATTCCCTCTGTATTCCTTGTTTAGGCCCAGACCACGACGTCTCGGTCTGTCGTTTTTGTGCTACATTCAACAAACGCACCATTAAGCGTCGGGCGGAGTTCGCCCAGCATTATTTTGGCAAAACATGTAACTATATTATGTCGTCGGATACTCCGACTCCAGTTTTGTCTAAAAAGCGCTAAGATAAGGACCGACACACAAGGTCTGCGGCCTCTACCGACACCACGCCAAAACCGACTACACGTGGTCCGTTTCTCAGCGAGGCGCCTACGCAGCCCCTGACTACCGACTACACTTCATTGGCGGTGTCTCCTGTGCCCGAGGTCGCAGGCTCCTCGACCCACACCCCGACTACAGATACCGAAGCCACTCTTGGCGTTGAATCTCAAAATGTGGACAGGTCTGCCTCCTCTCAAGGTGTCTTCAGACCTTCCTCTTCTTTTTCCATCAAGGCTTTCACTAAGTCTAAAGCAGCCATGCATTCTAAGAGACAAGCTACACAGGGCCCATCTCCAGGCCCCACGCCTAAAAAACAGATGCTTAAAATGGCTGAGGATTTAATTACTCTTATCAGGGGTTCTCAACCCCCACCGGACAAAAGACCCAGAGTGGAGGAAGAATCCCCATTATTTCAGAGCACTCTGATGATCAGGAACATTCTTACTCCCCTTTTGAAGACTCTGATGCAGAGGAGTCCATTCCTTCTGTATCCCCCCACAGAGGATTACTCATTTGGGGAAACTTTGCATACCTTAAGGGAACACTTCCACTTGGAAGGCCAAGATTATTCAGATTCCAAGAAAAGGCTTAGGGAATTTCTCTTGCTACCTCAGCACAGGCCTCTGGCTATACCTCCTGTCTTGGACATCCTAGATGATGTTTACTCGGAGGCCTGCCTTAACCCGGATTCCTTACCTCCAGCCCCAGTCAAGCCTGACAGGTACTACAGGGTTCCTGACTCACACCAATTTCTATACAAAAGCCATGCTGCTGACCCAGAAACCATCTCACAGGGACCCAAGGGAATTAAGGCCTCCACTGCTAAAAATCCATTACCTTCCGGGAGAGATTCCAGATCCTTAGAAAGGTGGGGAAAAAAGGTATATACCTCGGCTACCTTAACCATGAGGGCCTTAAACTGTCAGTTCCATATGCTAAAATACCAACAGTTTTTGTTATCACAATTGAAAAGTAAAATGCCACAACCTGAACAACCAGACTTGAAGGAGTTGCAGGAGTTGATGCATAGTGCAGAACAAGTGGGTAAGCATACCTTACAATATGGTTTTGATGCTCTAGAGGCCTCATGTAGAGCTGCTGTTACAGGATCAGTCATACGTAGACATGCCTGGCTCAAGGAACAATCCTTGCCAGATCATGTCAAAGCAAAAATTACTAGATGCCCCTCTACAAAAGGATGTATTATTTGGTGCTAATGCTGAGGAGGTATTAAGGAAAATGGAAGAAAAGGCTAAATCAATGCAAACTGTGAAAGATTTTCTACAGGTACAACCCCCACGTTTCAGTAGAAATTGGCCAACCAAAAATTGGTCCTTTCCAGCCACGGACAGACCCCAAAGAGGTAGTTACAGGCGCCCGAGGGGCAGAGGACAATCCCAAGGATCATTTAGAGGCAGACAATGGCAAGCTCCTACACAAAGAGGTGGCGGGGATAACTCGCAACCATTCAGAAAGCAAGCCCAATGACTTTCCCCTTTGCATGCCAAGCAAGACTCAAATGGCAGCACCCTTATTTTGTTCCAGACTATTCCTGGTACCAAGGAAGGGAAAAGATTGGAGACCTATTTTGGACCTATCCATCCTAAACACATTTCTACTCGTACCAAAATTCAAGATGCTCACTCTACAGCAGCTTCTTCCCATGCTGGGCAAGGAGTCTTGGCTGGTAACATTGGACCTCAAGGAGGCATACCTGCATGTCCCAATCAGACAAAATTGCAGAAGATACCTCAGATTTCTTGCAGGTTCAATCCATTATCAATTCTCTGCATTGCCCTTTGGCTTATCTACTGCGCCCAGAGTATTCACGAAATGCCTGGCATCAGTAATTGCCTACTGCAGACTTCAAGGGATACAAATATACCCCTATTTGGACGACTGCCTGATCCAAGCGGACAGCAAGCACATTCTTCTGAAACATCTGGCTTATGTAATAATGTTGTTAAACTCTCTGGGATACACAGTCAACAAAAAGAAATCAAGACTAATACCCTCTCGGAAAATAATTTTCCTGGGTGCCAAGTTGGACACAAACACCCAGATGGCCTACCTCATGCCAGAGAAGCAGGGGCAACTAACTCAATACTTCAGAGGACTAGCAAATTGCACCAGGCTGACTGCAAGGAAAATCCTGCAGGCTCTGGGATTCATGGCATCTTGCATCTTGCTAATCCCATGTGCAAAGCTGCATATGAGGAAACTTCAATGGTACCTGAAAAACCTATGGTCTCAACACAGCCACAGTTTGGAAACAATAATACCACTAATTCCATGTCTTCAAAAGGAATTCCTGTGGTGGGCTCAAGCATGCCAAACGCAGGTCTTCCATTCAGCAAGCCTCAAGCAAATCAAGTCATCACAACAGACGCCTCGGACTACGCCTGGGGGGCGCACATGACAGATCGGTGCATTCAGGGCAAATGGTCCCAAAAAGAAAAGCACCTTCACATCAATCAAAAGGAAATGCTAGCAGTAATAAATGCTATTATAGCTTTCAAAGACCTTCTGAAACCAGGTCAACTATTGATAAGAACGGACAACACCACAGTTATGTGGTACATAAACAAACAGGGAGGAACACATTCATACCCCCTATGCAGACTGGCCATGTCACTTTGGAACATGGCCATGGACTTACAAATCGAACTACAAGCACAGTACTTGCCAGGCAAGGAAAACACGCTGGCAGACAACCTAAGTAGAAATATGACAGATCCACACAAATGGAAGTTGCATCCAAAAGTTTTTACAGAGATAATCCAAGCATGGGGAAGGCCAGACATAGATCTCTTTGCCTCCCACTAAAATCACCATTTGACAAAATTCTGCTAAAGGATTTTCCATCCAAAGGCCTGGAGAGTGGACGCTCTCTCTTTCAGTTGGACATCAGTGACAGTTTATGCCTTCCCACCTCTTCCTCTGCTGCCCAAAGTTCTATTGAAAACCAGAGCAGACAGACCAAAGATGATTCTCATTGCTCCAGACTGGCCAAGACAACACTGGTACCCACTCCTGAGGAGCCTGACGCATTCCCCACCATGGACCCTGCCTCTAATGCCTCTTCTCCTGACTCAGCACAGCTTCAAAACTCTTCACAGCCAGCTAAAACACTCAATCTAGCCGCATGGAAGATTCCTTAGCATCACAGCAGACCCTACTCTCCAAGGAGGTACAGGATGTCATTTTGGAGGCCAGAAGGCCGTCAACTAGAAAAGCTTACTCCAAAATGGAAAGCGGTTTTGTGTCTGGAATGAGAAAAAGGGCCAGGATCCTGGAAAACTGAATTTACCTCAAATACTACAGTATCTAGCTGAGCTGCTAAGCAGTGGACTTTCATTCTCCTCCATCAAAATCCATGCCTCAGCCATTTCTGCAGAATACAACACTGATCCACCCTTATTCTCTCACCCTCTCTTAAGACAGTTCCTCAGAGGGGCTAAGAATCTAAAACCCCCAAGGAAACAACCAATACCTGCTTGGGATCTCAATTTCATTCTGGAAAAACTGACCTTGCCTCCCTTTGGGCCAGCTGCCTCATCAGATTTGCAATATTTGTCCTGGAAAACAGCTTTCCTTCTGGCTATTACCTCAGCTCGTAGAGTTTCAGACCTACAAGCTCTCATGGCTGTGCAGCCTTTTATCATCTTCCATCAGGACAGTCTCTCCTTACGAACCAATCCGTCCTTTATGCCAAAAGTGGTATCCAGGGTAGCTTTGAATCAGGCCATACACTTACCTACCTTTTATCCTAATCCTCAAAACAAAGGGGAGAGATTACTACATTCCTTGGACATCCACAGACAACTGCATTATTATTTGGACAGAACAAAGCCTTTCAGAAAATCAGAACAGCTCTTTGTGTACTATGCTATAGGAGCTCAAGTAAAGCCAATTTCCAAACAGACAATCTCAAAATGGATAGCCCACTGCATACGTTTTTGCTATTCTTTTCATGGCAAAACTGTACCTACAGGCATCAGATCTCACTGCACAAGGGCCACAGCTACCTCTGCAGCTTTCCTCAGAGGAGTTCCTACCAAAGATATTTTGGAAGCAGCCACTTGGAGTTCTGTGCATACCTTCTCCAAGCACTACCACCTACCATTATACTCCAAAACTAGAGCAGGCTTTGCCACTGCAGTCTTGCAGGGCATCCTGGCTCCTCCTAGTTCCACCTAGTGCCTACCACCCCTTTCTTAGCTTTGGGATTCTACCCATCTGTTATGACTGCAGCTGTATGCATGATGAACATAGTACAGCTTTGTACCTACCATAAATGTAGATGTTCGAGTGCTAATACAGCTGCAGTCCAGGTTTCCCTCCCTCCTTCCCCTCTTGGGACAGGCCTATTGGCTAACACCTCCTCATGCAACCTGATTGGGGTATTCATTTATGGTGTATTTGCTTGCAACTATAGTATTTTGATTATATTGCTTTGCTTTATTACACAAATTTATGTATTGCCTTCCTTCTGGGGGCACCTGACATCTGGGGCAAGAAAAACTGAAGAAAATGGCGTCGGCTGGTTCCTTTATACCCCTGTCGCACTGACGTCAGGGAAGAAGCGACGACAACCGACGCCGGACCTTGACTTTGGAATTCGGCCGAGCGAGGACCCGCCTGACAGCAGGAGAACCCATCTGTTATGACTGCAGCTGTATTAGCACTCGAACATCTACATTTATGGTAGGTACAAAACTGTACTTTGTGGTACATAAACAAGCAAGGGGGATCACATTCCTATCCCCTTTGCAGACTAGCCATGAATCTATGGCACACAGCTCTATCTTGCAAACTGGACCTTAAAGCTCAGTTTCTACCAGGGAAGCAAAACTTTCTGGCAGGACAGTCTGAGCAGAAACCTGTCGGACCCACACGAATGGATGCTGGACACCGAAATATTCAATATGATTACGGCAGTCTGGGGATGTCATCACATAGACCTCTTTGCATCCCACCTCAATCATCAACTACAGATTTTTTGCACCAGGACATTCCACGAACTAGCTTGGAAAGTGGATGCACTATCATTCAGTTGGAGAAACCTCTTGGGGTATGCCTTCCCGCCTCTACCTCTTCTTCTTCCACGGGTGTTATTAAAGATCAAACAGGACAAGCCCAAGATGATAATTTTGCTGGCCCCAAATTGGCCTCAACAGTTTTGGTACCCAACACTGAAAAACCTTTCTCTGGAGCCCCCTTGGATTTTACCGCTGACTCCGATCCTTCTGTCCCAACACCAGGGTCAGGTTCTGCACTCCCATGTCAAAACTCTCAGCCTGGCGGCCTGGTTAATCCAGGGTCTATGATTCATTCTCTCCTACCCAAGCAGGTTGTGGATGTCATTTTAGAAGCCAGATGTCCTAGCACTAGAAAATCTTATGCAGGAAAATGGAAAAGATTTTGCTCCTGGATGCAGGCTCAGGATTCGGATCCTCTTATTCCTAACATTCCTCTGATTTTACTTTACCTGACAGACCTCTTACATAAGGGTCTCTCTTTCTCTTCCATAAAGATACATGCCTCTGCTATTTCTGCTCATTATAACACAGATCCTCCAATCTTTTCCCACCAGCTCATGAGACAGTTTCTCAGAGGAGCTAAGAACTTAAGGCCCCCTAGATCTCCACCCATTCCTGCTTGGGATCTCAACTATGTTTTGGAAAAACTCACCTTACCTCCTTTTGAGCCTGCTGCCACATCTGACATCAAGTTTTTATCTTGGAAGACAGCCATCCTGTTAGCTCTGACCTCTGCCAGGAGAGTTTCAGAGTTGCAAGCTCTCATGGCTGTGGAACCTTATATTATTTTTCATCAAGACAGGGTGTCTTTAAGGACTAATCCTACTTTCATGCCTAAGGTGGTTTCCAAAGTGGCTTTAAATCAAACTATTCACTTGCCAACTTTTTCCCCAGTCCTCAAAATAAGGGGGAAAGGATCTTGCATTCCGTGGATGTACACAGACAACTACGTTTTTACCTGGACAGAACCAAGGACATCAGGAAATCAGAACAATTGTTTGTTTCTTATGCTTCAAGTTCCCAAGGTAAAGCCATTTCAAAACAGACCATTTCTAAATGGATTGCTCATGGAATCAGACTTTGCTATTCACACCATGGAAAGCAAATCCCAGGGAGTATAAGGACTCACTCTACCAGAGCTGCTGCCACTTCAGCTGCCTTCCTCAGGGGAGTTCCTACCAAAGACATTTTGGAAGCTGCAACTTGGAGTTCAGTGCATACTTTTTCTAAGCACTACAATCTACCTCTCTACTCCAAGTCTAGGGCAGGCTTTGCTTCTGCAGTCTTGCAGGGCCTTTTAGCCGCCCCCTCTACTTTATGACCACCTCCCTTTTCTTCTGCTTTGGGATTCAACCCTACAGTCATGACTGCAACAGTAAAACACGATGAACATAGTACAGTTGTGTACACTTACCGTAAATGTAGATGTTCGAGTGTCTTCACTGTTGCAGTCTGGTTTACCCTCCCTCCTGTCCCCTCTTATTTTTTCTTTTGTGTGGTTCCCTTCTTCACCCTTCTTCTGAGGTGTATTTGCAAAGGGTATGAGATCTTACTCATTTTGGAACACCTGACATCTGGGGCAAGAAAAACTGGAGAACATGGCATCGGCTGTCAGCTTTGTACTCCTGGCGCTCTGACGTCAGGGAGCATGGCTGAGCAGCCAATGCCGGACCCAGACTTTGGGATTCTGGCCGACCGGGACTGCCTGCCGGCAGGGGAGAACCCTACAGTCATGACTGCAACAGTGAAGACACTCGAACATCTACATTTATGGTAAGTGTACACAACTGTACTTACCACGGGCATTCATCTGACAGCTCATTTTCTTCCATGAAGGCTCAACACCTTGGCAGACCGGTTGAGCAGGCAGGTCCTGGATCCTCACAAGTGGCAACTAAACAAGACCATCTTCTATCGCCTCATTCAGCATTGGGGCACTCCCCAGGTGGATCTCTTCTTATCTCCAACCAACCACCTTCTTCCAACCTTTTGCACTAGGGATCATCACTACAAAGCTTGGAAGGTGGATGCTCTGTCCTTCCCCTGGACACAGCTCTTGATCTATGCATTCCTCCTCTGTCTCTTCTTCCCAGAGTGCTGTTAAAGATAAGAACGAAAAACCGAGGGCCATCGTCATAGCTCCAGACTGGCCCAGACAACAATGGTATCCACTTCTTCGCAGTCTCTCCCAGTCTCAGCCTTGGCATCTTCCCCTGATACCAGATCTCTTGGTTCGGGGGGGGGGTTCTGCATCCTCATCTTCAGACTGTGCATTTGGTAGCTTGGCTCATAATTTAAACTTTCCCAACAACTGGTTGAGGTCCTTCATGAGGCCAGGAGGCCTAGCACTAGAAAATCTTACGCAGATAAGTGGAAAAGATTCTCCATTTGGATGCAGGCTAAAGAGGAAGACCCTTCTCAGCCTACTCTTCCTCTTATTCTTGACTATCTGTCAGGCTTGCTTAATGATGGACTTTCCTTTTCTTCTGTCAAAATCCATGCTTCAGCTATTTCTGCTCATTGTTCCTTTGAGCAACCCATTTTCTCTCATCCCTTGATGAAACAGTTCCTCAAGGGAACTAGCAATTTAAAGCCTCCCAGAAGGGCAGCTACTCCTGCTTGGGATCTCAGTTTTGCACTTGAGAAACTTACTCTGCCTCCTTTTGAACCAGCTGCCTCAGCAGACCTGAAGTTTCTCTCCTGGAAAACTGCCTTTCTTTTAGCTATTACTTCAGCTAGAAGAGTTTCTGAGCTGCAGGCCTTAATGGCAGTAGAGCCTTTTATCATCTTACATGTGGATCGGGTTTCTCTTTGAACTAATCCCTCTTTTATGCCTAAGGTGTTTTCTAGCCTGACTCTTAACCAGTCTATCCACCTGCCTACCTTCTTTCCTTATCCTCAGAATAAAGGGGAAAGGTTACTGCATTCCCTGGATGTGCATAGACAGCTTAGATTTTACCTGGACAGGACTAAATCTTTTCAACAGTCGGATCAATTGTTGGTCAGTTTTGCTGCTCGAGCTCAGGGCAAAGCTATTTTTAAACAGACCATTTCTAAGTGGATTTCTCATTGTATTCACTTTTGTTACTTATAGCATGGCAAGGTCCCTCCTCAGAGTATTAGGACCCATTCTACTAGGGCAGCCTCTACCTCAGCAGCTTTTTTAACAGGTGTACCTACTAGGGACATACTGGAAGCAGCTACATGGACTTCTGTCCACACTTTCACTAACCATTGCAGTTTACCCTTGTTTTCCAAGTTTAGGGCTGGTTTTGCCAATGCAGTCTTGCAGGGCATCCTTACCAACCCTTAAACAGTGGGTATTCCTTCTCCCTTTTTTTTTTTTCCTGGGCTTTGAGAATCAACCCATTTTGTAAGGACTGCAACAGTGAAACATAATGTAGATGTTTGAGTGTATTCACTGTTGCAGTCCTGGTTTCCCCCCTTCCATCCCCCCTTTTTTTCTAGGGCACAGACTGGATTTTATTTTCCTGGTCTAACCTTTTTTGGGGGGCTCCTGACAGTTAAAGCAAGAAAAACTGAGGAAATGGCGTCTGCTGCTATGTTTTGTACCTGACGTCAGGCCTAAACCGAAGGCAGCCAATGTCATATACCAAGGTCTTTGGTATTCTGCTGACTGTGGGCTACCGGGAGCCAGATAACCCATTTTGTAAGGACTGCAACAGTGAATACACTCGAACATCTACATTTATGGTAAGTGTACACAACTGTACTTTCTTCTCAGACCCTTTTCAGGTATGACCTAGGCCACAAAAATACAGCCTGTATACAGACAGTTTATGGTAGTCGGTCAGCCAGCCAGCAGGTTGTTAAGAAGTAGGAGGAGAATGGATTATATCTAAGCAAACATGAGGAGAGCATGCAAAATTCCTCAAAGGCATTGACTTAAGGTAAGAACTAAACCTCTAGACTGAGGAGTTGAGGTAGAGATCTTATCAGTTAGCTATCATGCTCTATATAAAAAAATGTGCTGTATATTTTACAATTCGGGAACATATGAAGCACAAAATGTTTACATTGGAAGACCATGCAAGTTAATTATGTATGTAGTCATTTATAAAGCAGTAAAACATTCAGTAAATAGTATATATATGATAAAAGCAAGGCAGAAATTAGAGAAGAGAAAACTGAGGAAGTTATATAAGTAGTTATACACACATGCAATGATTGTCAGGTGGCATTCTTATAACATTTTTACAGTTAAATCAAAGTTTATAAGTTCATAGGCAAGTACTAGGTTGGCTGCCTTAAAGGCCCATTTTAAGCCTAGCCAGTTTTCCTTTCTGTGCTCAAATTAATCTAACCCATTTGGTTAAAGACTGGCCTCCCCCATCAACACCACCACGTAAACCAACAAAATAAAAACTGTGTTCCTTACAGTTCCCAACAGTTCACGCTATATATGTGTTCAATTAAATCCACAAAATGCATGTATTCTGAAAGGCCCATTCACAAGTGAAGATTAAAAACGCACTTTACTGAGAAAAAAGTCATGTGTGTATATATATATATATATATATCTATATCTATATATATATATATATATATATATATATATATATATATATATATATATATCTCTCTCTCTCTCTCTCTCTCTATATATATATATATATATATATATATATATATATATATATATATATATATATATATATATATATATATCTCTCTATATATATATATATATATATATATATATATATATCTATATATATATATATATATATATATATATATATATATATATCTATATATATATATATATATATATATATATATATATATATATATATATATATATATATATATATCTCTATATATATATATATATATATATATATCTATATATATCTCTCTCTCTATATATATATATATATATATATATATATATATATATATATCTCTCTCTCTATATATATATATATATATATATATATATATATATATATATATATATATATCTCTACATATATGGAAAGGATCATCATGGACCTCATAAATAAAGATATTGGGGACCTACAAACACTGGATCCTACCCAGTTAGGCTTTGTTAAGGGCAGATCTTGCCTCTTAAACCTGGTTGATTTCTTTGAAACAGTCACTAAGGCCATTGACAGGGAAGGTGGTCCACACAGCCTACCTGGACCTCACAAAGCCTTGATACAATACCCCACTTTCGGGCATTATAGATAAGCTCACCAGCTTAAATATAAACCCCTATGTCACTAGATGGATTGCAAACTGGCTCAAGGACAGAACCCACATGGTTAGAATTGCTGGAGCCATGTCAGACTCCAAACCAGTTACAAGTGGTGTCCCACAAGGCTCAGTCCTGGGACCTCTCTTGTTCGGTATATATTTCTCGGAGGTACAGGCCAACACGGAAGGACTGTGGCTGACCAAGTTCGCAGATGACTGCAAACTGGGCGCCATAATCGACTCTCCAGCCGACACAAGCATCCTCCAAAAGGGCTTCATAGAAACAGACAACTGGTGCCAGAGCCATGGCCTCAAGCTAAATGCCCAAAAGTGTATAGTCATCCCCTTTGGCAAAAACAAAGTGCCCACAAATTACCGCATAGGTGGTAATCCATTAAGTACAGAAGAAGTAATTAGGGACCTGGGGACCCAAGTTGATAGCAATCTCTCATTTGACAACCACGTGGCCAAAGTGGTTAGAAAAGCATTTTATATAGCCCACCTAATCATGAAGGGATTCGCATCTAGATCAGGGGAGGTCATCGTGCCTCTTTACTCATCCCTCATCAGGCCCATAATTGAGTACAATGCCCCTTTTGGGATGTACCTTACCAGACACCTGCAGCAACTGGAAAGACCCCAAAAGTACCTCACCAAGAGGATCAAAGGGCTCAAACAGATGCCATATGCTGCCCGGTTAAAGAAACTCCAGCTCTACTCAGTGGCATACTGCCTGTTCAGAGGCGATCTGTGACTGACGTATAAAGCCATGTCCAACCCGGAATTAATGGACATGCTGCACCTCAGAAAATCCAAATCCCATCGAGCTACGCGCTCGAGAGTCTTGAACCTCAGCACTGAAATAAATAGCACATGCTGGAGGTACAGATTCATAACCCAGAGGCTCCCTTCACTCTGGAATAAAATCCCAGTCCAGGTTAGGCAGAGTCCCTCATTGACTCTCTTCAAGAGGAATCTTGATGAGTGGATGGGAGATCGTAGGTTTACCCCGGGTATCACTTCTGTGTCGCTGTTAGACAGAGGCACAGTATACTAACCTCGAAAAAGGGCATAGCAAAATAAATTTAAAATGGGTGGTGAAAGCCAAACACATTCTGGCTAGGCTTATAAATGCCCTAGGGCAGATAGCCTAGTATGAACCTATGAACCTAATATTAGCACATAAGCCCCCACAAGGGGCTGCCATTGCCACACCTTGTCTTTGCAAGAAGTATTCCTTTTCAATCAATATAAAATTATTAAAAAGCACCATCTCTAATAGTGGCTCATATATATTGTCTTTCTTGTGTGACTCCTTTACTTGTTAAAAAAAATTCACAAAACCATTCAACTGCAGTTTTATCGGGAATAATGGAATATAAATCTTTAACATTGATAATTAGAAAGATAAAACCCTCACTGAAGGCAGTACCATTAATTATATCAAGAAAAGACCAAGAGTCTTTACAAATACTAGTTTCTTTCCTGACCACCTCTTTCAATTGTTGTTGTGTCTTTCAGCTTTTCCCGGTTAGGGGTTGCCACAGCAGAACTCCGGTCCGCTAATGATTGGCAGTAGATTTTTACGTGCTGAGTTGCCGGCTCTGACGCACAACCTTCAACAAAGGTACGCCCATTCATGCATGTCTCCACACAGAAGACGCTCTAGCTGAGAATCGAACAGGTCAACGTCTTACTGTGAGGCAACAACGCTAAAGCAGCACCACCACCGCAGTACCAAAAATTTAGCTATAGAATATGTTATTGAACTCCTAGCATCCACTGTGGGACGCATTGGGGGTTTTTGTAAATCCTTATGTAACTTAGGGGCCCCAAAAATCTTTGGGGTCACTGGGTAGAGGACATCCAAAAAATTAAACTCCTCAATTGTGATACAGCCTTCAATAAATAAGTCATGTAAATCCCTCTTAATTTTTCTGTATGCCCCATTCATCTCATTAAGTGATACTTTTAGTATAAGTGTCAGTATTGAGAATTTCCAGCATCTTCTTACTATAGTCACCTTTGTTCATGACTGCTATACCCCCTCCCTTATCAGGTTTTATAACTCTCACCTCTTTGTCATTTTCAACACATTTAATTTACTACTTTCTTCACTTAAATTATTACAGTGAGAATTTTTACACGTCCATATATTGTGAATATCTACCTCACAAATTCACTCAAATAAATGAATGGTAAGCTAGGTGGGGGGATTGTAGGTACTAGAAATAGACAGTGGTTTTATTGCCCTGTCTATACCATGAAAGAATACATTTAAATTCATATTTCTGATGGACTGTTTCAAGTCAATTAAAATCTGAGATATATCAGGCTTCTTCTCAGGGACAAACATCATTCCTTTTGCAAAAACATCACAAGTAACTGCACTAATAACTGCAGATGAATAATTATACACATTTAAATCATTTAGTGTATTATAGCAAATGTCACAAGTAGGCAACAAAAATTTCCCCAGATGGTCAAGTTGTAATGGATGATAAGGATTTAAGAGAATGTATAGCGAAAACAAAATCCATAATATACAGAAAAGGACAAAACCTTAAGAATATATTTGAAAGAAAAACAAAAAGAGAAATTCAGGGAATGATGAAAAAATGTTGTTCCTGTTCTCATTGCAAATTTATTTTGGAAGGGAGCGAGATGCATGTTAACAATACTTGGATTAGGATAACAGGTAAATATTACTGTGATACAGAAAAAATTGTTTATTGCACAATATGAAACTCAGTCTTCTATGTAGGGAAGATAGAAAGTTTAAGAATCATATATATATATATATATATATATATATATATGAACATTTAAGGGAAATAAGAATGGGAAAAGACACTAATTATTTAGCCAAACGCTGTGCTGAATTTATTACCCATTCCTGTAACTTTTTTATTATAGAGGCTTTAGACATCTCTGAAAGAAGAGGTGGGCTTGGACACTCCTACTAGAAAACCATGAATTGATTTGGCAGTTGTGGCTAAATGCAACATCCTGGCCTGATTAAATGAGCAACTATCAATATCTTGCATATTAAAATTAAAATCTCTGGAAAGATGGATCTGATGTTGTCAATCTTCATTCATGCTTGACTGTTAGGTTTGGATCCCTGGAACCGACTTGGCCGTTATATCATTGTGTAATTGTTTTTAGAAAAAGGCGGGAAATTAAGGTATTTAAAGTGTATTCAAACAGTTTGTCTGATGTTCTGAAGAAATCTAGATTCACTAGATGAAAGCGCTCAACTAATAGTGTCATCGTTGGCGCATGTTTTTTTAATAAAAGAAACTAACTGCAGTACTATCATGGTTCCTGACTCGTTGAGCTGTGTTGGGCTTACAAGTTGTGAGTTGTGTTGTGGACTTCAGGAACTTTTGTGTGAGTTTAGTATTTAAACTACTTTTTCTTACCTTTTAGGTAGTCTAACTTACCCATATTTGGTATAGGCCCCTCCTTCCCTCTACCTATGGGTAATTCTTGATACCATTGCTGGTATCCTTTGATTTCCCCTCTCTTTTTTTCTTACCTTTTTTGTGGGTATTCTCACATACCATTGTTGGTATATAAAAAAAAAAACTTTATTTTTACTTCTTATTTCCTTGAGTGTTTGTGTTTTGGGTGTGTGTGTGTATATCTGTGCACGTGCCTTCTTGTGAAAATGGCAGAAAAGCAGAAGGGAGCCACAGTGTTCAAACAATGTAGGGACTGTGGCAGAAAGATGTCTAATTCTGATGGGCATCTTTCATGTATTTATTTAGGTGTCCCTCACCTTGAGTTACAACCCCCATGTGAACTCTGCAAGGGTTTCAGTGCTCGTACCCTTGCAGAGAGACTGAATGAACTCATTCTAAATAGTTTACTAAAATGCCCATTTAGTGAAGCTTTATCTAAGGCAGAGATGTCTAAATCTCCCAGGACAGAGTCTAAGAAAAGAAGCCACTTGGTACTGTCCTCTCCCAAGGTATACAACAAGTCTAAGTCTTCTAAGTCTTATGTTCCGACCCACTCATCGGAACCAAAACCTAAAGTTCAAATGAGTGTACTGACTGCTGCACCAGCACCAAAACCTGCAAAACCCCCCACGGTGCTGTCTATTGTTGAGACTACCCAAACGCCTACAGTGCCGGCCTTGTCTTCGGTACCAATGACCTCCCAGGACCAGCAATGGTCTCCTGAAACTCGTCGGTTCAATCTTCTCCAGCCAAACAAATACCCGTTCAGGAAAGCACAGTGCAAAAGGTCGAAGTACTAAGTACCCCCAGGACTAGATACTCCCCTACTATAGATGCTTTTTTGGGTCAGCAATTAAGCCCATTTGTAGAGTGACCAGAATCACCTTCGGGGATGTCCATCTGCACTTAGTCTTTCAGAACTGGACGTAGATTGGTGGATCAGCTCTTGGTAGCCAGAGGTCTTCCAGCTCCCCCTCGCACCTCCCTCCTGGAACGAAGGTTTACTCGCCAAGGACTCCCACTTATCTTCCTCCTCCGACCTGTCCGCAGGTCTTGGAGCCCACGACTTCAACACTCCCAGCACCAACTACTTTGGTGCCGATGGTGGATCTCACCTTGGTACCGGAACTGATTCTGTGGTCTTCTGCTCCTTTGGAGCCGTTGCACACATGGGATTGCGATTTGGCTGCCAGCTCCAGGATCCCTGGATCGGCTCAGATTTTTTCCACAGTGCCATCTCTGGTTCCTGATGCCCTGTCAGTTACAAGTCCTCTCCCGGCTCCTACTCTGGGAGGTGGTTCATTTGAGCGGGTTGTGACCTCGGTTCTGCAGTTGTCTTTCTCAGTTCCAGGCTCCCATCCCTCTTCAGGCAGGCCTGCCTTCCAGATTATGGAGAGAGCCCTAGACTCAGCAGGCCAACAGTTGACTCCATCCCCGTCGGAGTGTCACATTTATGTATCCTCTGGCTTGCATTTATCACAGTCTGCTACCTTGGTACAGCAGGCAGAAGAGCAGCAAGATGTTCTTCGTGTTTTACTGTTGCAATCATCACATTTGGGTTATCCCTGCCAGAGTAGCCCTCGGCCGGCCCGAACACCAGAGGCTTAGTATTTCTGCGTCGGTTGCTGTCACTTCAGGACTGACGTCAGGCTGTCAGTAGTATAAATTAAGGCAGCCGACGCCATTACATCAGTCTTTCTTGCCATGGACCCCGAAGCAGTTCTCACGAGTGCCGGTCGGCCTCTACCTGAGTTTCATCTTCCGAATTGAAGCTGAAGTCTTCTAAAGCTAAGTACCCTATTGGGGATCCTTTTTTCTTGCACTAACAAATGTCAGAAAAAGTTAACAATTTTCTCGCTGTGAAAAGAAAATACCACACTGAGACTTTCATTCTTACTCCATCACTTGCTTAGGCCCAGACCACGACGTCCCCCGCTATCGCTTTTGTGCTTTGTTAAACACCAGCACTATACTTAGTCAGGCCCTTATTGTAGCTAGATATTTTCGTTTACAATCCTCTAATTCCGATATGGCTTTGGTAAGCCATCCGACAGCAGGTCTTCCGAAAAAATGTAAGGATAAAGACAGAGACAGACCGCACAGGTCCAAACCTACCGACAACGTTTCCGTTAAGCTAGTCGTCAGTTCTCCGGTCCTCAGTGAGGTGCTTTCGCAGCCCCTGATGCCCGCCTATGTGGATTCACAGGCTGCTACCGAGACCGTTTCGGAGTCCACTATGCCCAAAACTCTTTTTCGACTAATGATCCTGCGGTTGTCTCTCCTTTGGATGGGCCCGGAGCTGCTGAGCAGGCAACGGCTTCCGAGGAAGTACTTCACACTACCGATTCTCGACACAAACCGACGACTTATTTCGCATCTACCGTTCTTTCGAAAACTGCTGAGTTTCTAAGGCCCAGGATGCGAACCACACCCAAGAAACCAACGACCTAATCTCAGGCACCTGCTTCCTTGCCTCAGTCTCAAATGCTTAAAATGGCGGAAGACCTTATCATGCTGATCAGGGGAAGCCAAGGAATCCAGTTTGACTCCTGACACCCTCCCTCCTGCACCCAGAAAATCTGACAAGTATTACAGAGTCCCTGACTCACACAAATTTATTTTAAAAAATCCTATTGCTGACTCTGAGGTAATTTCTCAAGGGCCTAAAGGAATTAAAGCAACCTCTGCTAAGAATCCCACCCCCTCAGATAGGAATTCCCAAGCACTAGAAGGGGTAAAAAAGTATACACATTTGCTACTCTTGCTATCAGAGCACTAAATTGCCAGTCCCATATGCTAAAATGTCAGCAACATACCATGCAACTCCTCAAACAAAAAGTGTATTCTTTTCCTGCTTGTGCAGAATCTAAAGAATTACAAGAGTTAATGCAATCTGCAAGTCAAGTAACTAAGCACACCTTACACTAGCTTTGACGCCGTAGAAGCTTCTTGCAGGGCAGCAGTCACCGGTTCTGTCCTTAGAAGGCATGCATGGCTTAAGGAGCAGCCCTTGCCAGACCATGTTAAATCTAAATTGTTGGATGCACCCTTGCACAAAGACAACTTATTTGGCACTAAGGCAGAGGAGGTCTTAAAAAAGATGGAAGAAAAAGCTAAATCTATGCAGACAGTTAAGGATGTCTTACAGGTCCAGCCATCCAGGTTCAGCAGGCATTGCCCCTCCAAGCACTGGTCCTTTCCTGCTCCCACCAGGTCAGTTCAGCCCAGACCCCATGGAAGCATACCCCCCAGACAGCAGCCACAGGGAATGCAGAGCTCAAAACAGCGGAATTCCTCTACTTCAAGAACAGGGAGTTCTAAGCCACCCCCTCATGGTAAGAACTCACAATGACTCTCCTCCCCACCCCCTCTCTATGCCCAATTTCTCTTATCCCTAAGAGGAAAACTCTCCTTTCACGCAAGCACCTGGGCCACCATCAGCAATGACCGCTGGGTCCTCAACATAGTGTCCCAGGGATACAAATTTTCTTTCCACACTCTTCCAACCCCAAAAGAGTTCCCAGATGTACCTCCAAACCAGTGGGCAGAGACACAAAAGCACGTCCTTTCCCTGCTCTCTATGAGGGCAATAGAGCACGTTCCTGCAGAACAGAAAGGCCAAGGTTTCTACTGCAGACTTTTTTCTGGTACCCAGAAAAGAGGGTACCTGGCACCCCATCCTCGATCTTTCCATTCTAAACACCTTCCTGGTGATACAAAAATTCAAAATGCTCACCCTCCAGCAACTGCCACCCATGCTCTCCAAGGATGCATGGCTACTAGCCACCCTAGACCTAAAAGAGGCCTACGTCCACATTCCTATCAGGGAATCGTGCAGGAAATTCCTACGTTTCAGGGCAGGATCTCTGCACTTTCAGTTCTCTGCACTTCCCTTTGGCTTATCTACTGCTCCCAGGGTTTTCACAAAATGTCTGGCTCTGGCCATTGCCTTTTGCAGACAAAGGAATATCCAAATTTACCCATACTTAGACTGACTAATTCAGGCAGACAGGAAAAGCTGCTGAAGCACATGGCCTTTGTAAAGTTCCTGCTGACCTCCCTAGGGTACACTATCAATGAAAAGAAATCCAAGCTAGTATCCACCCAAAGGATTATATTCCTGGAAGCAAGGCTGGACACGGCATCCCAGATGGCTTTCCATACACCGGAAAAGCAAACTTGCCTGACTGCCTACTTCTCTTGGGTTCCTATCAGCAGACTGAAGACGCATGTTTTCAAATGCATCTTGGTTAAACTGACAAAACCAAAACTGCAAAATATCGAAGCTTGGCCGCTTCAGTACTTTGCCATTTTCGGCATTGTAGTGCGGTCTCGGAGTTGGTATATTTAAGTAGGGGGTGTGGGAGGGGGGCACAGCCCCCCACTTAATCTCATGTTTTAATGTGCCTCTTTTTTTTTTTTTTTTTTTTTTTTTTTTTTGGAACAGCTTGGAAAAAAAATCACTGTTCTAACAGTTTGCTTTTGTAAGCTTTCGCTTACATGGGGTCGATTAATCACCATTCACTTACCTAAGCATTCGGTGATCTAATATAGACCCCTTCTCTCAACTAGCCACCAGACCCAAGTTATCTGCAAGGAAAATCCTGCAAGCTCTGGGGTTCATGACATCTTGCATTTTACTCAGTCCATATGCCAGATTGCATATGAGGAAATTTCAGTGGTACCTAAAAAGCCTTTGGTGTCAACACTCTCAAGATGTGGGAATTCTTATTCCCATGATACCTTGCCTCAGGAAAGATTTTCTTTTGGTGGGCAGCAGCATACTCCCACAACAAGGGACTACCTTTCTCACCACCCCCCAGACCCTCACCACAGATGCATCAGACTATGCCTGGGGTGCACACCTGGATGGCAGGTGCATACAGGGCTAATGGAGCCCACAGCAAATCCATCTGCACATCAACCAAAAAGAGATGTTAGCTGTCCAGCACACATTGACAGCTTTCAGGCCCCTTCTGTCCCCAGGTGCTCTGCTGATCAAAACAGGCAACACCACTGTGATGTGGTATATCAACAAGCAGGGAGGGACTCACTCCTACCCTTTATGCAGGCTGGCCATGACCCTTTGGCACACAGCCTCTGCCATGCAACTCCACCTGTTAGCACAATTCCTGCCAGGTTCTCTAAACTCTCTGGCAGACCACTTAAGTAGAAATCTTCTTGGCCCACACGAGTGGCAGCTAGACAAAAGAACTTTCACCCTAATAACTCAGAAATGAGGCACCCCAAAGGTCGACCTCTTTGTCCCCCACACCAACCATCAGCTCAGCAAGTTCTGCACCAGGGAGCATCAGTTCATGGCTTGGAAAGTAGATGCCCTGTCCTTCCCCTGGGTCAATCTATGGTCTATGCCTTTCTTCCACTACCTTTCATCATCAGGGTACTGCTCAAAATAAGGGAGGAAAAAACAAGGGCAATTCTTATTGCTCCAGCCTGTCCCCTCTGCTACCATGGCATCTCACTTAATCCCCAACCTTCCTGACCCAGAGGGAAGGAGAATTCATGCATTTCCAATTGCAGACCCTCATTTTGGCAGCCTGGCTTATTCCCTAACCACTGATCAATCTGCCAACCTCATTAAACAGTTCTAAATGTTATACGTGTGAGGCCAGATGCCCTAGCACTAGAAAGTCTTATGCTAACAAATGGAAAAGGTTCTGCACCTGGATTCAGGCTAAGGGAGCTGATACGACACAGCCCTCCCTTCCTCTCATCCTGGATTACTTAGCTGACCTGCTACACAGTAATCTCTCCTTTTCCTCTATTAAAATTCATGCCTGTGCTATCTCTGATCATTTCCCCACTGAGCAGCCCCTTTTCTCACACCCTGTGATCAAGCAATTCCTAAGAGGGGCTAGCAACTTAAGGCCACCCAGAAGAACACCTACCCCAGCTTGGGACCTTAACTTTGTGTTGGAAAAGCTCACCCTGCCCCCCTTCGAACCAGCATCTTCAGCAGAGCTAAAATTTCTCTCCTGGAAGACTTCTTTTCTGGCCATCACTTCAGCCAGAAGGGTCTCCGAACTGCAAGCACTCATGGCTGTGGAAATCTTCTTCATTTTACATGCTGACATGGTTTCCCTCAGGACTAACCCATCCTTCATGCCCAAAGTGGTGTCCAGTGTGGCTCTCAAACAATCCATTAATTTGCCCACCTTTTCCTTAACCCACAGAACAAGGGGGAAAGGATCCTGCACTCTCTAGATGTGCACAGACAGCTCAGATTCTATCTAGACAGGACTAAATCATTCAGTAAGTCTGATCAATTGCTGGTTAGCTTTGCTGCAGGGGAAGATGGCAAAGGCATCTCCAAACAAACAGTTTCCAAATGGATAGCACACTGCATCCATTTCTGTTGCAAGCAACATGGAAAGCCTCCCCCTAAGGGGGTCAGGACTCACTCCACCAGAGCAGCCTCCACCTCTGCAGCCTTCATCAGAGGAGTCCCCACCAGGGACATCCTGGAGGCTGCCACATGAACAACTGTTCACACACTTTTTCACCAAACATTACCACCTGCCTATCTTCAAGTCCAGGGCAGACTTTGCCACTGCAGTCTTGCAAGGGATCCTAGCCAGCCCCTAGTCTCCTTGACTGCCTCCACCCTTTTCCTCAGCGTTGGGAATCAACCCAAATGTAATGACTGCAACAGTGAAACACGAAGAACACAGTACAGTTATGTACACTTACCATAAATGTAGATATTCGAGTGTATTCACTGTTGCAGTCCTGGTTTCCCTCCCTCCACCCCCTCTTCTTTCTCTCTCTCCTTACAAGGGACATTTTGGTATTTAGTTTCTACTGGTGGGGTTCTTCCACCATAACCTGGCTCCCACTTGGGGGCTCCTGACACGGCAAGAAAAACTGATGTAATGGCGCCGGCTGCCTTCTGACGACCTGACGTCAGTCCTGAAGCGACAGCAACCGAAATGAAATACTAAGCCTCTAGTATTCGGGCTTGCCAAGGGCTACCCTGGCAGAGATAACCCAAATGTGATGACTGCAACAGTGAATACACTCTAATATCTAGATTTATGGTAAGTGTACACAACTGTACTATACCCTGTTTGCAGGGTTCCCTATCTTCGGAGTCCTCCTCAGACCTTCCCCCTGAGGAGCCACCCCATAAGAGATCGTGCATGAGGAAGCAACTGCATTCTCCTGAGGAATCGCTCACTGAAGATACAGATTTCAATGAAGGGGAAGGGTCCCCACGATCACCCCCTGAAGATGTCTCCTTTGGAGACATCATAAAAATTCTGCAACAGAGGGGTGATTGGAAGTTATCAAACCCATCTTCCATGGAGTCTGTCTTCTTGCAGGCTTTTCATGCTTGGCTATCTACTTCCTGGGTGACCCCCTCCCCCCCTGCAGATGAAATAATCAAGTTCATTGTGCAACATCCGTGGAAGGCTCCTGACACCATAGAGGGCAGTCCCCTGGAGACCTGACAAAATTCTCTCACCCCCGGAAGATCAGCCCCACTGGTCAAGAGATCTAGCAGTGGATGACATGGTGGTGGCAGCAGCAACAAAAAAGGAACTCGCTGAAGAGAGTTCAACTGTTCATCCTCCAAACCGAGAGTCTTGGACAATGAACAGATTTGGAAGTGCATCTTTGCTTCATCGATTTTTGCTCTTCGGTCTTTGAACTTCTTGGCACACTTTACCTGACTCCAAAGGGATCTGATAACTAAGCTCTCAGAGATCTCAGCAGCAGTGTCTGATGAGGTCCGGGATAAGGTTGCCTCCCAGCTTGCCACCCTAGAGTTGATTTCCAACTCGTTTATGTTGGCTTATTGCACATACAGCCCAAGAGACATCCAGGGCTGCGGGTACAGACTTTGCCATTATGTGCCACTCCTGGATGTGTTTGTGATTTTGTAGAAGCCTTTAAGTCTTCCTTTGTCAACACTCCAGTGGACGCCTCTTCATTGTTTGGCCCAAAAGTCAGCAACACATTAGCCAGGTGTGAGAAGGACAGAAATACCCTTTCTGCTGTGGGTGTGGATTTTTCCATTCCTCAGCTACCTTACTCCAGGAATCAGAGGGGTGGAAAGATGTGGTTCAGGAAGACCCAAGGGCCTTTTCAGGACAGACGTGGCGAGTATTCTCCCCGGGGCAGAGGTGGGGGGGGGGACTCTTTAGGAAAATGCCCCTCCCTGGCAGAGGGGGTCCACATAACCAGGGTGCCAGAGATTCCTTCTCTGGACAACCCTACCAGCACTTCTGAGCAGAGGCCCGATTGCTTACCTTTGGAAGCAGTCAGGGGAAGATTTTCTCTACACCAGTCAGCCTGGCTTGCAATAACATCAAATTCCTGGGTGCAGAAGATAATTACCAGAGGTTACCACATTCCCTTCATTGTTTGCCCCAAACCACTAAAGCGAATGCCCCAACATTCCACCCAGACAGAGGGATATAGCAGGACTAGAAATTTAAAAGCTGTTTTTAAAAAAGAGTCAACCAGACAGTCCCACCAGACCAGATAGGATCCGGATTTTACTGTAGATCCTTTTTAGTGCCAAAAAAAGACAGGGGACTGGATGCCAATCTTAGACCTCCGTATTTTAAACACATTTGTATGACAACGTTCCGGATGGTCACATTTCAGTTTATCCTTCCTTTTCTGGAGAAAGACAATTGGATGTGCTGTATACATCTTTAGGATGCATATCATCATATAAAGATGGACAAATGCTCCAGAAGATTTCTCCACTTCTGGCTATGAGCCAGTCATTACCAATTTTGAGCACTGCACCATACCTCTCAACCTGAAAACATCAAAAATCTGGACAAAGGCCCATGAAAAATAGTTACAAATCTGTACGCTGATAACATAGAATTTGCATACATAATTATGTAACCCCGCCCACCACAGTGGAATTGTGGGATGCCAAGCCAACTTTCAAACGCAAACTGAAGAACAGACAATCAAAATATGGCCCCAGCCCAGACCTTGTAGTAATTTTTTTTTAATGTGTAGCAAATAGTGTGTTTTAAATTTACTGTTTTGAACATTCTTCCAGTAAGCAATGAAACAAAATGCATGAAGCAATAATGACAAAACTGCCCAATTCAGAACATTTAAATTCCATCATAAAAGTCTGCTCAAACTTCTACAATCCACTAGTATCAGTAAATATGCACAGTCTCTGCAGAAGTAGAAGTCATCTAAATAATTCCACATTCAAGAGATCTGTAAGATCTGTAACTAATGAAGTTGCTGCTAGCAAACAACTTAATATTTCATTGTTTCATCTACAAATAAAGTGCCTGTTGCCCTTGAGGAATAAATTGCCTATGTTACACAAAAAAAATGTTAATGTAGTAGTAGTATTGCCATAGGGAATGCATGGCAATCTGATAACAGATTCATAGTTACTAGGTATCTCCGCCAAAGAGGACATTCTCAGGACTGCGGTATTCCACCCCCTTTAAACGTACAACACAGCACAATATCAGCACAGCAAACCATCTACATAATGTGGGAGTAGAACCCACAGCCTTATACATCAAAAGCAAGTACTCTACCTGCTGTGCTACTAACACAAACAGCATTTGCATAATCTGTTTGTGTTGTTAGTAGCACAACAGGTAGAATACTTGCTTTTGATGCAGAAGGGTGGGGGTTTTACTCCCACTGCAGGAGTAGAACACACAACCTTCTACATCAAAAGCAAGCATTTTAACTTTTATGCTACTAACAACACAAACAGATATGGCATAAACAGCACTAAACTTCTCTTCCCTTGAAGAATTATGCAGCATAAGAAATCTGGAAACAGCCAAAATTTATTAGGGGGGACAAAAGCCCAAAACCAGGGACACATTTTAAACATTGCTTGTATAATCTTAGAACAGTTGCTAGAATAAAATGTGTTGTGTTACCACGCGTTAGTGGTTCCTTTAATATAGAAACACTGAAACTTAAATGGCTATAATTATTTAGTGAATTCAGTTCAGCTTCTCACTGATTTGGCAGAAAACCACAAATTTTAAGAGGAACAGACCAAAAGTATGAGCCAAACATTCCATAAAACTTTGGACAGTTGAGAACTATGTGGTGATATGGGCAGAGAATTTAGGCTCTTGCTTACCTGTACCTAAGGAACTGGGTTTGAGTCTGAGTAATTCTAACCAGGCAGGGCAATTTACACACACACACACACACACACACACACACACAAGCATGCACACACACACCAGCTGTTTACAGTAATCCTGCTTAAGTAAAAGGAAAGTTCATTTCGCCGTTACACACACATACCTCTATTCAGCCGTTAAATATAAATTAAGTAATCTCCTGCCGTGTTTCTTCCGCTGAGACAGTTCAGCCATTAAAGTAAAAGGTAAAGGCAGCCTGCTTAAGTTTGAATTAAGTAATCTCCTGCCGACAGTCACAGTTCACACACCCACCCCCTTAAGTAAAGACATCCTGCTTAAGTGAAAGGACAGTTCAGCTGTTGCAGTAAAAGTCTACTGTAAACTTGTAAATGTAAATTAAGTAATCTTCTGCTGACAAGCACACTTGAGCAGTTAAATATCTCCTGGAAAAGGCATACTAAAGTAAAAAGAAGGTTCATTTCTCCTGTTGTAACAGCCAGCCAGGTTAAAAAAAAAAAAATGTTCTCCCGCACAGACAATTCAGCCGTTACACACACCTCTATTAAGTAAAGGCAATGCCGGACACAGTAAATCTCTGACGTTAACAAAGCGGTAGTTAGAAAAATAATGGTGTGTTGTCAGCATGAGAGTACTGTCAGCCCACAGCAACATAATATAATTATATCAGTTGCGTCCACAAAACATAACTGAAGACTAGTTATTACCACGTCATAACTGAAGGCCTGATGTTAAGTTGTCCATCTCGCCTTCGTTCTTGCTGTTTGGTTCGGAACCAATCCTCGGCTCCGACTCGGCCATCTTCTATAGCTCGAGAGCTTTTTACTGGCTCGAGGCTACTCCTTATCCCAGAATGCCCAGCATCAGCTACCCAGATCTCATTTGCCGCTTCAGCTGTGAGGTTGCTTCGTTACTGGCTCAGGCTTAGTATAGATTTTTTCTATTATAATTGTTGTTTATTCTTAAAAATTTGTCAAGTTTTTTTATCAAGTTTTTGTCTAGATATATTACTTTATCCCTTATTGCCTTCTTGTGTGTTGTAGCTTTGTTGGCCATCACTCCATAACTCGCAGGCCTTCTGATTCCCCTGAACTCGTTTAAATTAGAGAGTCCCCCCCCCCCCTTAGGACAGCTGTTTAAATTAGAGGCGCTCCTTTCTGTTCCTTAACTGTAAAAAAAAAAAAAAAAAAAGACTGTTTCTTAGTTTTGTAGTATAGCATTTTCTTGTTGTGGTTGTTGTTAGGAAAATGTCTAAAGATACCAAGGTATCTGGCTTCAAAAAGTGTGACCCATGCTGTCAGAAAATGTCTCTGACAGATGGGCACACTAGTTGTGTATATTGTTTGGGCGCTGTTCACCTGCAGGACTCCAGTTCTGTATGTCACGCTTTTAGTCCAAGGGTCCTGCAGGAGCGCAAAAAGAAATTAATCCTTCGGGGATTATTGAAGCCTCAGGATTCTCTGGCTAAAAGTACTCGGCCAGCGAAATCCCCTAAGTCTGTCAAGCCGTCAGCTCCACCTTCGGAGCTGACTCCTTTACTTGACCAACCAAGTATGTCGGTGCCGGCTGGCACCGACAACGCAACTCCTCCATCGGCTCCATCTGCTATTTTGGAGCTGTCTCAGAGCCATAAGAGACTGAGGTCTCCGTCCTTGGAGTCCATCCACTCGGCACCTCAGTCACCCTTGTTACAGAGTGAATGTAGCCATCATTCTTCCCACTCCTCTCTATTATCAGATCATGATGTGGGAGAGTAGTAAGTAGGTTGCTTAAGTCACAGACACTGGCAAAATTACTGTCCAGCCCACCTCAACAGGTATCTGCTCCAACCGCCTCTATTTCCGTTCCTCCTCTGACTACATTTAGCTCAGAACCAGAGACCAAGGATCCGCAGGTAGTAGAATCATCGGTGCCGATCATCATCTCTCCTTCGGTTCCGACGTCTGCTCCGATTACCTCGATTGTACCTTCTATTGAGGGATCTGGGCGCTGGGGCTCTCTCGTGGGCTCTGAGGGGGGGAGTGGCATCGGACCCTTGTCCGACCCCGTTCTCCCCCTCGGAGCTTCGGCGCAGGTGAGCTCGGCTCTAACATCGGCCTTGGAGCCTTCATCCTCAACATGGAGAAGGACTCGTGTTTCTTCGGAGCCGGAGCTTTCTCTGCCTAGAGGTCGGGACACCTTCGAAGTCATGTGGAGTGTGCTGTCCCCCAAAACAGCTCTACTGCCAGCTCCATCGGCTCCTCCCCTCGTGGTGTCTGTTCCAACCTCTACTCTTCCTCCAGACCCCAAGCGTAGGGAACCTATGCCCCAGGACACCCCATTGGGTGATCCCTCTTCTTCCAAAGCCTCCCCTGATCACTTGGAAGAGCCTCCCGGAAGAAGTGCAAGAGGAAGCACATAGACTCCCCTGAATCTGTCACCTCAGATACAGACATGGATGAATCGGAAGGGTCCCCAAGGTCCCCCTCTGAAGATGTTTCCTTTTCGGACATCCTTGAAATGCTTAGACAGAGGAGGTACTGGACTTCCCTAGCCCCTACCGAGGACGAGTCTGTATACCTGGACGCATTCGGTTCCCGACCTTCCACCTCCTGGGTATCTCCTCCTTTCGATCCACTCATGTCTGTAGTGGCTCGAAAGGCTTGGTCAGCTCCAGATTCTGTGGAACCTACTCCAAGGAGACCAAATAAATTTATTACAGCCCCCCCCCCCCCAGGACAAACAGTTCCTCTCCAAAGGTGTGCCCGTTGATGCCATAGTGGTAGCAGCAGCCACCAAGAAAGAGCAGAAACCTCTTCATCTGTTCATCCTCCAAACAGAGTCTCGGACGATGGACAGATATGGAAAGCAAATGTTTTTTTCAGCGACCTTTTCAATGAGGTCCCTGAACTATCTATGCCATTTTACACATCTTCAAAGGGATCTCCTGAAAGAGCTTGGAGATACCTTCAAGATCCTACAGCTGAGGGAGTACCAGCCAAATTAGCTTCTCAGCTTGCGACTCTTAATTCCATAGTCAACTCCTCCATGAGGCTGATTTCCTATGCAGCCGATGGAGCGAGCAGAGCTGCAGGGACAGGTGTGGCTCTCAGGAGACATGCTTGGATGCGGCTGTGTCAGTTTGTGGAACCCTTTCGAGCATCCTTCACCAATACTCCCTTTGATGGCTTTTTTCTCTTTGGGTCTCAGGTGAAAGACACATTGACCAGGTGTGAGCAGGAAGGCAAGACTCTCTCTGCCATGGGAGTCTGTTTTTCCACCCCTTCCAGACCTTAACCCAAGGGTCAGAAGAGCGAAAAGATGTGGTTCCGAAAATCCCAGGGATCCTTGCCTGACACACGTGGTGATTTTTCCCCCAGGGGCAGAGGGGGAAACAACAACAGACGCCGCCCTCGTGGCAGAGGGGGACCGCAAAACCAGGGTGACAGAGACACTTTCTCTGCCAAGCCCTTCCAGCATCCCTGAAGGGTTGCCCGACTGCTCACCTCTGGAGGCAGTCGGGGGAAGACTTTCGCTGTACCCAAAAGCCTGGCAAAATATAACGAGACACATGGGTAGTATCCATTATATCCAGAGGTTACAAAATTCCCTTCCATCAATCCCCATAGAATCAAAAAAGCCCATCCCAGATGTCCTACCCAATCTAAGGGATCAAGCAGTCACAGAAGTTTCAAGACTGCTAGAAAAAAAGAGCCATTCAAGAAGTCCCAGCAGACCAACTAGGATCTGGAACTTACTCAAGATTCTTTTTATTACCAAAAAAGACAGGGGACTGGAGACCAATACTGGATCTCAGCAGATTGAACAAATCTGTACAAAAAGAGAAGTTCTGGATGGTGACACTGCAGTCCATTTTCCCTTTTCTGGGTCAGGACAATTGGATGTGCTTGCTAGATCTTCAGGACGCGTACTACCATATCAAGATGGACAGACGCTCCAGGAGATTCCTTCGCTTCTGGGTAGGGGCCAGTCATTACCAGTTCAGAGCTCTGCCCTTTGGTCTCACCTCAGCCCCCAGGGTGTTCACCAAGTGTATGGCAGTAGTCACGGCTCACCTGAGGCGTCAAGGATTCCAGGTGTTTCCCTATCTAGATGACTGGCTCCTGGCTGCTACCACCAGGCATCAACTCTTAGAGGCACGGGATTATACCGTCACATCATGCACTCAACTAGGCATCACAGTAAATTTCGAAAAATCTGCCTTGTTGCCCTGTCAGTCTATCACATACATAGGAGCAGAATTAAACACAAAAGAAATGTTTGCAAGACTACCACTGGAAAGAGTTTCCACTATTCGTCAACAAGTGTTATTTCTAATACAGAGGGAAAAGGATTCAAGTCAGATATGTCCTCCAAGCTCTAGGCTCCATGGCAGCTGCCATTCTTTTTGTCCCATTAGCGCGTTTCCACATGAGAATCCTTCAGTGGCTTCTTTTCACGCAGTGGTCTTTCCAGGAGCTACCCATGTCTCACATGATCCTAATCACAGAAACATGCAAAAGGCACCTTTCTTGGTGGATGGCCTCTCCACTAGTAATTCAGGGCAGACCTTTCATACAACCCCCTCCGGTAGCCACAGTGACCACGGACGCCTCCCTGATAGGGTGTGGGGGGGGCATTATCTAGGCAGGACAGTCCAAGGCACTTGGCAACCTCGCGAGTACCATCTGCATATCAATGTCCTAGAAATGAGAGCGGTGCTCCTGGCGTTGCAAGCCCTTCAAGACTCTCTTCCTTCCGGGACCATTGCAGTCCAAACGGACAACATGTCAGTGGTGTGGTGCATCAACAAACAGGACGGGACCAGGTCTTACCCCTTGTGTCAAGAAGCACTCAGACTGTGGCAATGGGTGATTTCCTCCCAACATTTTCTGATAGCAATGCACATCCCTGGGAAATGCAACATCAGAGCGGACAGGCTCAGCAGAGCTATCCTCATGCCTCACGAGTGGTCTCTGAATCAGGAAGTTGCAGATCTCATCTTCTGCAAATGGGGACAGCCTTGCGGCGACCTATTTGCCACTCCTCTCAACAACAAATGCAGCAGTTACTTCTCCCTACTTCCTCTTCCAAGTCATATACCCAGAGATGCTCTAGCCCATGATTGGCCTCAGGGACTCTCTTACGCTTTTCCCCCTTTTCCCCTAATACCAAGACTCATACAGAAAGCAAAATCGTTGGGTTGCAAAATGATTCTCATTGCCCCATATTGGCCTCGACAGATATGCGTGTTTCACTGTTGCAGTCATTACAATTGGGTTATCCTGCTGGCAGGCTACCCGCATTCTGCCTGAATTCCAAAGTCCTGGTCTGGCGTCGGTTGCTGTCACCTCCTCCCTGATGTCAGTGCGACAGGGGTATAAAAGCTGACAGCATTTTCTTCAGTCTTTCTTGCCGCGCGGTTCCCGAAGCAAAAGCAGTTCGCAAGTGCCGGTTGGCCGACTCCTGAGATTTTCAAGTTCGAATTTCAGATCCGAAGTCTTCATTAAAGCTAAGTACCCCATTGGGGAAACTTTTTTCTTGCTCTAGACCGATGTCAGAAAAAGTTGTTAATTGTATTTCTTGTGGGAAGCAAATACCTCATAAGGATTTTCATTCTTACTGTATTCCTTGCCTAGGCCCTGACCACGACATTGCTAGTTGTCAGTTTTGTGCTACATTTAACCAAGGCACTATTAAGCATCAGTACGATTTTGCATTTCATTATTTTGGCAGAAGATTTAATTATATAATGCCATCGGAGCAGCCGACTACCAGAATTTATAAAAAACGCAAAGACAAAGAAAAGGACAGGCATCCGTGGTCCAAAACCGACGACAAGGTTTCGTCTAGGCCAGTCGCCGGTTCTCAGTGAGGCGCTTTCACAGCCCCTGACGCCCGCTACCTCGGAGCCACAGGCCGCTTCCGACTCCCACATGGAGCCAACTAGGCCGCTGGAAACTCAAGGTATTGGACCCTAGGAAACTATTCCCTCAGATGGGTCCTGAGCCGCTGAGCAAGCATCTGCTTCTGAGGGTGTTTTCAGGCCTACACAGTTATATGTAAAAACGACTTCAGCTTCAAAGGCAAAGACTAAAGCACCTCTAAAGACAAAGAAACAAGTACAACATTGCCCTGGACAGGCCTCCATGCCTAAAAAACAGATGCTTAAAATGGCCGAAGACCTAATTACTTTGATCAGGGGTTCCCATTCCCCTCCAGATAAGAGACCTAGGCAAGAAACACAGTATGAATCTTCAGGTCAGGTTTCCATTTCCTCTGATTCCTCTTCTGAACAGGGATAGTCTCTTCCTCCTTATGAGGATTCTGATGCTGAAAAATATATCCCTTCAGCCTCTCCTCCTGAAGATTATTCTTTTGGGGAGACCCTGCATACTATGAGGGAGCATTTTCATTGGGAGAGCCAAGATTACTCAGAATCTAAGAAAAGGCTCAGAGATTTTCTTTTATTACCTCAGCACAGGCCCCTTGCTATTCCTCCTGTTTTAGACATTGTAGATGATGTATTTATAGAGTCCAGTCTTACTCCTGACTCTCTACCACCAGCTCCTGTTAAGCCAGACAGATACTACAGGATTCCTGATTCACATAAATTTCTTTATAAAAACCCTGCTGCTGACCCAGAAACTATATCTCAGGGTCCCAAAGGGGTCAAGGCGTCCACTGCAAAAAATCCTATCCCCTGTGATAGGGATTCAAGGGCCCTGGACAGATGGGGGAAAAAGATTTACACTTCTACTACCTTGGCTCTAAGGGCCTTAAATTGTCAGTTTCATATGCTTAAATATCAACAATATCTTATGTCACTACTAAAACAGAAAATGTTGACAAATTCTGAATGTGCAGAAAACAAAGAAATGCAGGATTTATTGCATGCAGCTGAACAAGTGGGAAAGCATACTTTGCAATGTGGTTTTGATTCTCTGGAGGCCTCCTGCAGGGCCGTTGTTACGGGTTCTGTCATTAGGAGGCATGCTTGGTTAAAGGAATAGAATCTGCCTGATCATGTTAAAGCAAAATTATTAGATGATCCATTACAGCATGATACCTTGTTTGGTATTAAAGCAGAAGAGGTGTTGAAGAAAATGGAGGACAAAGCTAAATCTATGCCAACAGTGAAGGATTTCTTACAGGTACAACCTCCCAGATTTAGCAGGAACTGGCCTGCAAAAAATTGGTCCTTTCCAGTGTCAGATAGGCCACAAAGAGGCAGATACAGACACCCCAGAGGCAGATCCCAGCCCCAGGGCTCATACAGGTCTAAACAATGGGGTGCTTCTACCTCCAAAAGTGGAGAAGATAAATCACAGCCATACAGGAAACGGTCTGAATGACTTTCCCCTGCCAGCACCAAGCACTTATCTTCTGGCAGCCCCTTTAGGGGAAAACTAGCACTTTTTTCACAAAATTGGCACATGATCACCCAGGACAAATGGGTCCTGACTGTAGTTTCTAAAGGCTACAGGTTCCATTTTCACACCCTGCCAAGGGCAAATGGAATGCCAGACCTGCCACACAATCAATGGGCAGAGGCTCAAAAACAAGTTTCAGCCCTCATGGACATGAGGGCCATTCAGCGAGTGCCACAGCAAGAGCAGGGACTAGGATTTTACTCAAGACTCTTCTTGGTGCCCAGAAAGGACAATGCATGGAGACCAATACTGGACCTGTCTATTCTAAACACATTTATGGATATTCCGAAATTCAAAATGTTGACTCTGCAGCAGCTTCTGCCCATGCTGGGCAAGAAGGCATGGCTTGTGACTTTAGACCTAAAAGAGGCATACCTGTATGTCCCAATCCGACATTCATGCAGATGATACCTCAGATTTATAGCTGGCTCAATGCACTACCAATTCTCTGCACTGCCCTTTGGCTTATCTACTGTGCCCAGGGTCTTCACAAAATGCCTGGCACCAGTAATTGCATTTTTCAGACAAAGAGGAATACAAATTTATCCTTACTTGGACAATCGCCTTATTCAAGCAGAGAACAAGGACATTTTACTACAACATCTGGCATTTGTAAAAATATTACTAACATGCCTAGGGTACACAGTAAACGAAAAGAAATCAAAACTAGTACCCTCACAAGAGATAATATTCCTTGGTGCAAGCTTAAATACAACTGCCCAGATGACTTATCTCACGCCAGACAAAGACAACTGACTACTTATTTCAAAATGTTGGCACCAAAGACCCAGTTATCTGCAAGAAAAATTCTACAGGCTTTGGGCTTCATGGCATCCTGCATTGTGCTAATTCCATATGCAAGACTACGTATGAGGAAACTACACTGGTATCTAAAAAGTGTTTGGGCTCAACATTGCCACAGCCTGGAAACAATAATTACCCTCATTCCCTGCCTGCAATAGGAGTTTCGATGGTGGGCAGAGGCCTGTCACCACAACAAGGGACAGCCTTTCACTTTACCCACAGCCAGGCAAACATTAACAACAGATGCATCAGATTATGCTTGGGGGGGGCCCATAGACTCAATCTGTGCAGCTGCCACTTGGGCAAACCCTCACACTTTTATCTCTCATTACAAGGTGGATATGGTCTCCTGGAGCAGAGCTTCCTTTGGTTCTAGTCTGTTGCAATGAGCCACATGGGATTTTAGGTGCTAGGGACGCTGTCCCAAACAGCAAGAATGAAGGTGAGATGGACAACTTAACATTAAGAAGTTATGTACCTACCATAATGTTCCATGTTAGTTTTCTTCATCTCGGCTTCCTTCTTGCGCCCCTCCCTCCTTCCCCCTTCCTAGAGGATTGAGAGGAGTTCCTTTTTTTTCACTGGCTGAGTATCTTTTATTACTTCACATGCCAGTTAATTTATTACTCTTTCCTTGTTTAGATGTATTGAACAACCAGTTTTTAGGTAACTGGTTACTCTACTTATGTCTAGTGTACGTTATCACAAATGAGATCTGGGTAGCTGATGCTGGGCATTCTGGGATAAGGGGTAGCCTCGAGCCAATAAACAGCTCTCGAGCTATAGAAGATGGCTGAGTCGGAGCCGAGGATCGGCTCTGAACCAAACAGCAAGAAGGAAGGCGAGATGAAGACAGCTAACATGGAACGTTATGGTAGGTACATAACTTATTTTTATTACCACGTCATAACAGAAATACAAGTCCCCGTAAGCCTGACTGTGAACACCCTTCATTAGCCCTGTGAGGTAACAAGCACCTGCAGCATAAATAGAAATGGGGGACCTGCAACCAGGGCAAAATACCAATAAAACACGTCCACTCATCTTACAAAACAGCAGTTGTGAAGTCAGTTAGAAGTGTGTAAACAATGTGAGGAAATACCACTTTGCTTTCTTACATCACTATATATATTTTTTTCCAGTTCCACTGACACTGGGGGGGGGACCTTCAGCAGTGGTGTGTTAGGCCCTACTTTCGTCTGCTGCCTGCCATTTGGAGCCAAAACCGACACTGTCACGGCACTGTATGCTGCATCACGACCAACTACTTCACTTAGTTTAGTTTGAAAGATCTTTATTGCGACAGGAACTCACAAACAGACCAAAGACAAAGGCAAGCGAGCATCATACTAGGAGCAAGGTTTTCCATAAATGTGCAAGCGAGACTGTTGGGTGTGGGACATTGTGGGTAGATAAATGTTTTCAGATGTGTTTGTCTTTCTGTGTATTTAGTTTTCCATGAAATAAGCCTAAATTTATTTATTTAGAGCAGCAGTTATCCGGGGAAGAAGATGCATTTGGAAAGTTTCTAACTCTTGTTGCTTGGTTGGCTGCGGAACTGTTGGATTTTTGCTGCCCTGTTAATTTGAATTTAGAGGAGTACTGTGGATTACATATAAATGACACTGATTAGCCACATTTTTTTCTTAAGTACATTTGATAAATTTTGACTTTTTATAACTACATTAGCTTAAGGAAGTGAATTCATGTAATGAACACACTCTAATGTTATAAGATGAATGGATTTTCATTGTATAGTTGTAGACTTCTCATAAGAACATTTTAATGAGGCAGACAACAAATAAGCATATCATATTTTGTAACAATTTTGTACTGTCTGCCACAAATTTCTGCAGCTGAGTGAGCCATAATACTGACATTTTAAAGGTTAATTTGTTTGCTTCTAACTTACAAGTCCATGGTAAGGACAGCAAGAGCAATTTTCAACCATATCTACAGCTGTGACATAGGCATCCTGCTTAATTAAAAAGACAGCTCAGCCGTTAGGTTGGTAGAAACACACACTCACTTTTAAGTAAATTAGCACAGTGTTAGCCATTAAGCAAGTAAATTGCATTATAAATTAAGTAACAACAGCTAGTGTTTTACCTGGGGTGGAGGAGTAGCTGAGCTGAGCTGAGCCGAGCCAGGGGAGGCCTGCAGACATTAAATAAGTAAACTAACTGCTGCTGTTTGTATTGCAAGGATGAGCCAAGCCGAGGAAGAAAGCTGTGATGTGCACTCACAGACTGGTCTGCAATACTGACGTCATCGCATGTGATGACGTCAGGAGTAAAAAAATCAACAACAAAAAAAAAACACCAGGAAATTAAAGGGGCCACGCGGGAATTCATGGCATCCCAATATTTTGCCTTCAAAATCATTTTTTACCGAGGAACTCAATACAGTTGAGAGGTATGCACTGCACCTTGGTCTCACCACAGCCCCCAGGGTGTTCACCAAATGCATGGCAATTGTAGCAGCTCACTTAAGGAGACAGGGATTCCAGGTGTTTCCATATTTAGACAACTGGCTCCTCACCGCCTCCACCAGGCATCTGCTGCTTTACACCTTGGACTACATTCTACACCTTGCCAAGTCCTTAGGCATTTCAATAAATGGAGAAAAATCTCAACTGTCTCCCACAAAGGAGGTAGAATTCATTGTAGTGAAGCTAAACACAAAGTCTTGCATGGCTTCCCTCTGTCATCACAGACTGGTAAAGTTAAGATTGCAACTGCAAGTGATACTCTCAAGACCAGGTTTCTACTTGCCTAGTCTTGCAATTTCTTGGGTCCATGGCAGAGACAATCACTTTAATTCCCCTAGCGAGGTACCACATGAGGCTACTTCAGTGGCTCCTGGCATCACAGTGGTCACTGTTAACTCACCCAGTGTTTCTCAAACAAGGGAGAATATTGCTTGCATTTGTTGGACAGAACAAAATCATTTAGGAAATCAGGCCAACTGTTTCTTTTTCTGGTACTAGACTGTGCAAACTAGTTTCAAAAGTTACTCTGTCAAAATGGTTGAGAGACTGCATTACATTTGTTTATGGTCAAAATAAACTAAACATAGCAACAAAAGTTAGAGCTCTTTCTACCAGATCTGTTTCCAGTTCAGTAGTTTTTCATTCCAGAGCTTCGATGGATGATATATACACAGCCACAACTTGGGCTACCCGTCATGCCTTTATGACTCATTACAAATTGGATATGGTCTCCAGGGGAAGAGCATCCTTTGGCTCTGTGGTGATCAGGAATATCCTTCCTTATGGCTTCCCAAGGTCTAAAGTAGCTGGGGACTCTGTCCCAACAGTCAGGTATGAATGAAGATTGACAACATCAGATAAAGAAGTTATGTCTTACTGTAATGTTCCATCTGTGTTGTCGATCTTCATTCATTCTTGACGTCCCACCCTCCTGCCCCCTTCGAAAGAATCCTGGAGTTTCAGAATTAGTCCTGGGATCCTAGTAGGGTTGTTGCTCAGACAAAGCTTCCATGATTTTCTTCATGATGGGAAAACTTGATCTGAGGTAAAGGGAAGAGAGGCAATGTGGATAGCCTTAGCTTGAGAGTTTTTGACTGGAACGAGCTTGATGTAATGGCCAAGTCCATTCCGAGGATCGGAACTGAACTCAGCAGTCAAGAATGAATGAAGATCGACAACACAGATGGAACGTTATGGTAAGACATAACTTCTTTTTATTTCCATTGCATACACCAAAGTTTTTACAATTTTAAAGCATTTTAAAATATTCTATTTATATCTGAAAATATTTTCTCTTTGCTTCAACCTCATAAAAACTGTCTGTTATTGTTTGATGGTTTATTGTATTATATTATTGTTGGAATTTTTCAACATGCATTTAAGTTTTTGAAATTTGAGTTTATTTATCTTGAATAAATTAAATTATATATATATATATATATATATATATATATATATATATATATATATATATATATATATATATGTATATGGATTCACTTTATAAGCTCGAATTCTGAAGTCTTGAATTACAGAATCTTGAGCCTATAAAGTAGAAAATCCAAATACCCAAAACCACACAGTCATGAAGCCCTAAATCCCGAAACTGCGAAATTCAAACTCCCAACACTTTCAAACACCATTACAACACACACGCACACAACTAAACAAGCACACACACCTACCCTTATTATAAGCCCCCCTGTACCATGCCACTTAAATATTCTAACTACATACACAAAAATACCACCACACAAACTATATTCCTCTCGCACATACACATCACAGTAACAACACACAGTAAAGCGCTTACCCAATGCCCTTAAACATAAACACTTACCTGAATCCACAAACACTTTTTTTTTTGGGGGGGGGGGGGTTATGTATTTTATAGGTGTCACAATAGATAAGCACTAGTTCACATTATATTATATGAAATGGAGTTTTTTTTTTTGGAATCTAAGCAGGGTTGGTCTTGGTTAGTACTTGGATGGGAGACCACCTGGGAACACTAAGTGCTGGGGGGTTGGTCTGGGGGAAGTGATGTCATTGTAGAAGGTTGTCACATGATTGTTCTTTGCTATAAAACTTCCTGTGAAATATGTAATAGTATCTGATGAAGTTTCAAACTATTGAGATGAAAGCACTTATTGGATGTGTATACATGTATGTTTCTGACTTTTTTGCTCATTAAAGTATGTTTTTAATCTTCACTTATGAATGGGCCTTTGAGATTATAAGCATTTTGTCGATTTAATTGAACGGATATATGTAGTGAACTGTTGGGAACCGTAAGGAACACAGTGTGTGTTTTTATTTTGATGGATAACTACATATTAGCCCTAATGAGTATTACTGGGATCACACCATAGATAATTTGAAGAGACTCATGAATGGGATAAAGCAGTTAAGAACTGCCTCTGTCCATTAGTAGTACAGGGGGCAGTAGTTTGACAGCCTACTTAGAGGTGATAAGGAACTGTAACAGACTGTGGGGAATGAAAGGGAGGAGAGAAGAGAGAGACACACAGTGGGTGGGGAATAGGCAGCAGACAAACAAAAGTGAGTCAATACAGGAAATTGCATTAATCCCAGAGTATAGGCAGTATTGGCAATATGGCTCACTTCAGTTTGTGATCATGTAGCACTGCTGTCCTATTACTAGATGCTGTTCATGTAACAGGATCTAAGGATGTCCCTGAAGGGAGGAGCCAGTGTTTCAGTGTCTTAATAAGTGAGAGGGATACCAAAGGTTAGGAGGTTAGAAACTGAAAATCATGTTGTCTGATTGTGCTTTGTTTGAGGGACGTCAAGCAGGTAGCTTCCATGTGAAGAATTCTTGGACCTGTTTGTGTACATTGCAGAGTTTGGCACAGTGAGTTTTGGACTTAAAGTTCAACAACCAGAATTATTTATCCATCACAGTGGTGGATTCTGAGAGAAAAAAACAGAAATATTTCACTGTAGGCTTTCAAGCTTTTTAGCATGAAGGCAGTTAATGATTAGTGATAATACTACAGTCTGTGGAAGGAGAGTCCCTTGTCTTAGGGGGTAAAGATTGAAGGAAGTCATTTGGACCATGGAAACTAATAACGGCACCAGTGATAAAAGGCTGCTATCTAATAAACTACAACTGGTATTGTACAAAGATAGGATGGAATCCCCTCATGTAACCACTGAAAGAAATAAAGCAACATATGCAAAGCCAGTAATATCCTAAGCCTTCAGATTCAAACAAAGTTAAATTTGGTGAAAAAGATGTACCAGAACACATTCACTGATTAAGGGCCATTATACCTTTCTTTGGTCTTCCAGTGTCTCACACACACACACACACACACACACACACACACACACACACACACACACACACACACACACACATATATGCTTTATTTAACCATTCATAGTTAAATGTGAAAGAGTAAAAGAAACAAACGTATGTTTAAAAAAATATTTAATCAGAACAATTATGCCAGGGAGAAAATAAGAGATAGAAAATGTCATAACTGTTAACAAATTGAGACTTTCTAAAAAATATTAGTATGCATCAAAGTGCAGTCATAAACATAATAAGGTAAATGTGCAACTATTAAGTTCAAAAATCCTTATAAACTCTGTCTTTTACACCATCTCAAAATGAGTTGTGTAAACACGACTAATGGTTTAAATCATGCTGTTAATTTTAGTTTCAAATCCATGAGTGATTAGATCTACAACCTTGTCAGCCCAAGACATTCAGCTCATTTAATTATTAACTATTTCCTCTAACTATTTTTAAGGACTTGGTTATCTTCTGCATAGCTTGCTGGTCAGTTCAACAAATTCCTATAATGCTGGGAGAGCTGGATTTTTCCAGCATTTAGTGAAACACTGCTTGTATACCAAAGAAATGATGAGTAAGTGACCCTACTAAGACGAGGACATACCCCTCAAATAGCATTCTACAGGTATTAACATATTAAACAGTGAAAGATCAAGTCAGGAAATATTTTGATTATAAGTGTTCTTGTAGTGGAGTACATAGAGATTTTAGTTTATGGCAGTCCAAAAAAAACTTTATTCCCTCGACAACTAAAATGCTCGAATATAAATAGCCCGACACATAAAGCCCGAACGCTGACTCACCCGAAATGCGTATGTCCCGAAACCTGAAATATCGATGCAGGTAAGTTGCCCACGATCCCTAACACCACTGTTATAATTTCTCACAGTGTGAACATTTTTGTAAGGTTAGGTAAGGTTTGTATATTACATACAGACTTTACCTAACTTTACAAAAATGTTCACACCGTGAGAAATTAGAAGTACGTTTACGTTTTCTGGTGCCTTTTCCCTTCACCGGAAAATGTAAACGTACTTCTAATTTCTCACAGTATGAACATTTTTGTAAGGTTAGGTAAAGTTTGTATATATAGAAACTTTACCTAATCTTACAAAAATGTTTGCGTAGTGAAAAAAACTGAAGTACATTTACGTTTTCTGGTAAAGGGAAACAGTCCTCTGCTTGATTCAGTACAGTGGTGTTAGGGATCGTGGACAAAGTAGGTGATTTGCTGTTTCAGGTTTCGGGATATTCGCGTTTCGGGTGAGTCAGCGTTCGGGCTTTATGTTTCGGGCTATTTCTATTCGAGCATTTTAGTTGTCGAAGGAATAGAGTAGACCCCAGTTGCTGGAGCAAATGTTGCTTTCTTTTTATCAGGGTCTCTGTACAGTACTGTGTTTGCTATGCTTCATTATTATTGTTTTGTAGCTGCAGGCCTGTTTTCTTACCCATTTGCATTTATTGTTTGAAACTGTGAAATGTTTTTCCATCCTTAAATTCCTTGCAGCAAATACCATTACAAGTTAAAAAACAAATTGAAAAAATAAAGTTAAGAAAGTAATACAGTGTAACTGAACCTGGTAAACACTTGAGTTGTCTTACTGGTTATTAATGTTTTTCATAATTATTTTGTCAGGACTTATTTATGCATATTTTTTTTTTATATTTTTGCAGATGACCTCCATGTTCAATATTCTGCAGTGAGCAGCTTTGTTTTCCTTCGCTTTTTTGCAGTAGCTGTTGTATCGCCACACAGTTTTCATTTGCGACCTCATCATCCAGTAAGTACAACACAACTGAACTACATTGTTATACATATTACTGTTATGAGCAAGAGTGTGTGTGTGTGTATACATATTGTGCTCTGTGTATGGGAGACACGTTTATTCACATGGACATGTATTGTGCATTGATGTGTAATGTGCAACATGTTGCACGCATGTGTGTTCTGAAATTGTGCACTGTGTTCATGCATATACATTCATTCCCCTGCTATGTATTTTGTACACCATTTGAGGGTATGTACTTATTCCCCTTCATTTATATTTTGCTCCAAACTTGAAAAAATGCTGTCAGCCCATTTATTCTCAAGGTTGATTTGGGGTGAAATACTGTGGTATCTGTGTACTATGAGGTAAATTCTGTCAGGCTCACCGAAGAATTTGTGGTCTCTATCAAGATGGGTAATGCTACTTGATTACAGAAATAAGTGTATTTATGCATAGATTGGCAAATATTTTTTTGCACACTGAGGAACATGAGAGTCATACGATTCTGGAACTAGTTACACTGCCTGTTTCCCTCTAGATGAGTGAGCCAAGCATCAGACGTTCACCCCCACCCCTCCTGCCTCAGTCATTCCATCACTCTTGAAATTCTGGCAGTGTTTGTTAAAAGCTTATGCATGACCTGATTATACCTATTCCCAAATGCTTCTCCCCCAGGACTTTGTCCTTTGTCTGCTAACTAAAATAATTGAAAAAAATATATACTCAATTTGCTGAGCATGTAAATACATATGAACTTCTAATTGGTTCATGAAATAGATTTGGATTAGACCATAACATGATGACAGCAATATACACATTTACAGACAGGCTATGTGCCAGTGTGGAGAAGGGGTAGTTAACAGGTGATGTTCTTCATCTCACATTGCTGCAGTCCTTACACTTGGGTAGTCCGCTGTCCTCGGTCGGCCCGAATATCAAAGTATAAGGCTGACGTCGGTCAAGGCGCATTAGACTGACATCAGGACGTCAGGGTACAAATGCGCATGACCGACGTCATATCCTCAGTCTTTTTTGCCGCATGGTCCGATGCAGAAGCAGCATTGCAAGTGCCGGTTGGCATTCTGAAATTTTTCGATTTCGGAGTTTCAGACCGAGTCAAAGTTGGCTAAGTACCCCGTTGGGAATATTTTAGTTTTTCTTGCCTCAGTGGTTTACCGGATGTCAGAAAAAGTGAATAATTGTATTTCTTGTGGGAAACAGATACCGCATAGAGACTATCATACTTTGTGTATTCCTTGTTTAGGGCCTGAGCACGACGTTGTTGGGTGTCACTCTTGTGCTAGATTCAATAAGCGCACTATAAAGAGAAGGTTAGATTGTGCCAGGTTAGTCTTCGGGAAGCGGTGCAATTATAAAATGCCGTCGGATGCTCCGGCGCCGCTTCAAGAAGCGCAAGGACAAAGCAGTTAAGCCTAGGCTAGAAGAACCGTCCGTACCGGACGCCGGTTCTTTAGAGGTGTCGGTGGAGCCGGTGGTTCCACCGGAGGTTTCTTTGGGATCCCAGGGAGAGACTTTGTTATTGCAGGATGTGGCCTCTCAGGAGGCAGGTCAGGCTGAAGGGGCTTCTCAGGTTACTATACTCCCCTCCCTTCCTAGGGTGGTTAGGCCCTCTCCTTCTGTTTCCAAGGCTTCTCCCAGAGGCAGGCCAAGTTTAGCTTCGGTTGGTGTCACCCCTAGTTCTTCAGGAACTGTGCCCAAGAAGCATATGCTTAAAATGGCAGAAGATTTAATTACTTTGATTAGGGGTTCTTTGCCCCCTCCTGATAAGAGACCTAGGGTGGAGCCTGAGCTAGGGAGTTTTGAGCAGGCTTCGGATGTTTCAGAGTCTTCGGCTGAAGACTTGCAGGAGTATTCTCCTTATTCTGATTCTGATGTGGATGATTCTACTCCTTCTGCTTCTCCTCCTGAGGATTTTTCTTTTTCAGAGACTCTCCATTCCATGAGGGAGCATTTTAAGTGGGAAGGTCAGGACTTCTCTGATTCCAGGAAAAGGCTTAGGGAATTTTTGTTTTTACCCCAGCATAGGCCTTTGGCTATACCTCCTGTTCTGGATGTTGTGGAGGATGTGTTTGCAGAGGCTTCTCTTAATCCTGATTCTTTGCCTCCTGCTCCTGTTAAGCCGGATAGGTATTACAGGGTGCCTGAAGCTCATAAGTATCTTTTTAAGAGTCCTAGGGCAGACCCAGAAACTGTTAGTCAGGGGCCTAAGGGTGTTAAGGCTTCTGTTGTCAAGAATCCGGTTCCTACAGATAAAGAGGCCAGGGCTTTGGATAGATGGGGAAAGAAAGTTTATACTTCTTCCACTCTAGCTATGAGGGCTTTAAATTGCCAGTTCCACATGTTGAAATACCAAAATTATCTCCTTACACAATTGAAGTCTAAGGTTGATGCTCTGGCGGAAGGTATTGATTGTAAAGAGTTACAAGATTTAGTACATGTTTCTGAACAGGTGGGTAAGCATTCTCTGCAATGTGGTTTTGATGCTGTACAGGCCTCGTCTAGGGTGGCTGCCACTTGGTCAGTTCTTCGCAGGCACGCCTGGCTGAGGGATCAGAATTTATCTGACCATGTTAAAACAAGGATTTTAGATGCTCCTTTACAATCTGATGTGTTGTTTGGTTCTCCTGTTGAGGCAGTTTTAAAGAAAATGGAGGACAAGGCTAAGTCTATGCAGACTGTTAAAGATTTTTTGCAGGTCCAGCCTCCAAAGTTTAGTAGAAATTGGCCTACTAAGGGGTGGACGTATCCTTCTTATGATTCCCAGTCTAGGGGTAGATCTAGACGTGGTAGGGGCAGAGCTCAGGGCTCTTTCAGGCCTAGAACAGGGAGGTCTCCTGCACAGTCTTCGGGTGAGGGCAGGGGTCAGTCCTTTCGTAAACAGACCCAATGACCTACCTTTTCAGCTGCCAGAGCCTTCTCGTCTGGCAGCTCCTTTGGGAGGAAGGTTGGCACTTTTCAAAGAAAATTGGAGTTTAATTACCCAAGACAGCTGGGTATTGGATATCATACACCACGGTTACAGGTTTTACTTCCATACCTTGCCTCCTTTCAAAGGCATGCCAGACGTTCCTCCTCAACAAAGACTAGAGGCTCACAAGCAAATTTCTCTGTTACTCCAAATAGGGGCCATTCAGCCGGTCCCTATGCCAGAAGTGGGCCTAGGATTTTATTCTCGCCTGTTCCTAGTACCAAAGAAAGGGAACACGTGGAGACCAATTTTGGACTTATCTATCCTCAACACTTATCTGGACATTCCCAAGTTCAAAATGTTGACGTTACAGCAGCTTTTACCTCTGCTGGGCAAGGATCATTGGATGGTAACTTTGGATCTCAAGGAGGCTTATCTTCATGTTCCTATCAGACTGAGTTGCAGGAAGTATCTGCGTTTTCGAGCTGGGACTTCTCATTATCAGTTCTCTGCATTGCCCTTTGGCTTATCTACTGCGCCCAGAGTGTTCACGAAAGTTCTGGCTCCAGTGATAGCTTTCCTCAGGTTAAAAGGAATACAGATCTATCCTTATTTGGACGATTGCCTGATTCTGGCTCAAGGAAGGACGAGCTTCTTCATCATTTGGATTATGTGATAGCAGTGCTAAGATGCCTGGGGTATTCTGTGAACGAAATAAAGTCCAGTCTAGTACCCTCTCAGGACATGTGCTTTCTGGGTGTGAGACTGAATACAGCATCTCAGATGGCCTTTTGACCCCGGACAAACAAAAGAATCTTTCCCTTTACTTTCATCAGTTGTCTCATCAGTCCAGGCTGACTGCAAGGACAGTCCTTCAAGCCTTGGGGTTCATGGCATCTTGTATTCTGGTGCTTCCCAATGCCAAACTGCATATGAGGAAGCTACAATGGTATCTCAAAATGTATGGACACAGCACTGCCAGGATTTGGACACTGTCATTCAAATAATACCTTGCATTCAAAAGGAATTGTTGTGGTGGGCTCAGGAATGTCACCTAAACAAGGGACTCTCTGTGACCCGGCCAGAGGCGAGTCAGATTCTAACGACAGATGCCTCAGACAAAGCTTGGGGAGCTCATCTGAATGGAAAGTGGATACAAGACAAGTGGCCTGCCAGACTACAACATCTACATATCAACTTGAAAGAGATGTTAGCAGTCCAGTTTGCATTAATAGCTTTCAAGGATTTACTTCTTCCAGGGCAGGTGTTGATTCTAACAGACAACACAACTGTCATGTGGTACATCAACAAGCAAGGCGGAACACATTCTTATCCTCTATGCAGGCAAGCAATGATTTTGTGGGAGACTGCTCTTAGTTTACAGCTAAATCTTCAGGCAAGGTTTCTGCCAGGAGCACAGAACTCCTTAGCAGATGTGTTGAGCAGACAAATTATGGATCCCCACGAGTGGAAATTGGATCCTCATGTATTTCAGAAATTAACAGTGTCATGGGGAACTCCAGACATAGATCTGTTCGCTTCTCCACTAAACCACCAGCTGCCAAAGTTTTGCACAAAAAGGTTTCATCCCACAGCTTGGAAAGTGGATGCTCTTTCTTTCAATTGGAGCAATCTTCATGTGTATGCCTTTCCGCCTCTGCCTCTCCCCCCAAAGGTACTACTGAAGGCCAGACAAGACAAGCCAAGGATGATTTTGATAACTCCAGATTGGCCTCGACAGCATTGGTACCCATTACTGAGAAACCTGGTACGGAAGCCTCCATGGCCTTTGCCTTCGATTCCACACCTGTTGTCTCAGGAGGACAGTCATTTGCTCAACGTCAAGCTTCACTCTCTGCACCCAACAGCCTGGCATATTCTGTTTTGAACCATAGTGGGCCTCCACTTCCACAGCAAGTTTTGAATGTTATTTTGGAAGCTAGAAGGCCTAGTACAAGGAAAGTGTACGCAGATAAATGGAAGAGATTTTTATTTTGGAGTGCAGCAAAGGATTTTGATGTTTCTGAGCCTAATTTAAGTGTGGCTCTTCAATATCTCACTGAGTTACTGGACAAAGGTTTGTCCTTCTCTTCTATTAAGGTTCATGCTGCAGCAATTTCGCTCACTATGATTGTGACCCACCATTGTTTTCACATCCTTTGTTCAAGCAATTTCTTAGAGGGGCAAAGAATATAAGACCCCCACGGGGCTCCTACTCCTGCTTGGGATCTCAATTTTGTGTTGGAGAAACTCACTCTACAACCTTTTGAGCCTGCAGCTACTACTGAATTAAAGTTTTATCATGGAAGACTGCTTTTTGTTGGCTATTACCTCTGCAAGAAGGGTTTCTGAGTTGCAGGCCCTTATGGCGGTTGAGCCTTTCTTAATTTTCCATAAGGATAGGGTATCTTTACGCACTAATCCTTCCTTTATGCCTAAAGTGGTTTCTAGTGTGGCTTTAAACCAAACTATTCATTTGCCTACTTTTTATGCAAATCCCAAAATAAAGGGGAAAAGATTTTGCACACTTTAGATGTACACAGGCAGTTGCGATATTATTTGGACAGAACTAAAGGGTTCAGGCAGTCTCAGCAGTTATTTGTTTCTTTTGCTTTGAGTTCTCAGGGCAAGCCTGTGTCAAAACAAACTATTTCTAAGTGGATTGGGTTTTGCATTGCTTTCTGTTATTCCCATCATGGCAAGGAGATTCCAGCTGGGATTAGGCCTCATTCCACTAGGGCTACTGCCACTTGACAGCTTTTTGAGGGGTGGCAACTAAGGATATTTTGGAGGCAGCTACTTGGAGTTCAGTGCATACTTTCTCTAGGCATTATCACCTACCACTTTACTCTAAATCCAGGGCTGGTTTTGCCACTGCTGTTTTGCAGGGCATTTTGGCAGCTCCTGCTTCCTTATAGTTTGGCCATCCTCCCTTACCTCTGCTTTGGGATTCTACCCAAGTGTAAGGACTGCAGCAATGTGAGATGAAGAACATAGTACAGTTTTGTACCTACCATAAATGTAGATGTTCGAAGATCCACATTGCTGCAGTCCAATTTACCTCCCTCCTTCCCCTCTGTAGTTAGAGGCGGTTGTGTGGGTTGGGTTGTAAATATTGTGTATATTGTATATATTGTACATATTATTAGTGCAAGGGTGGTTGGTTGGTTGTTTGCTGTCTTTTGGTTTTGACCTTTCTTTTTAGGGTCTTCTGACATCTGGGGCAAGAAAAGACTGAGGATATGACGTCGGTCATGCGCATTTGTACCCTGACGTCCTGATGTCAGTCTAATGCGCCTTGACCGACGTCAGCCTTATACTTTGATATTCGGGCCGACCGAGGACAGCGGACTACCCAAGTGTAAGGACTGCAGCAATGTGGATCTTCGAACATCTACATTTATGGTAGGTACAAAACTGTACTTTTTTACTGACCTAAAAAGGACATTTGAGAGTATTAACTACAGACTCCCCTAGTGCACAAGCAAAACTTGATCTTTAACACAAACATATTCAGCCAGCTAATCAACTACCTTACAGAAAGGATTTTCAAACCTCACAGTGAGGCCACTCACTGTCTCTGAAATTGGCCCTTCACAGTAGACATTCCACAGAGCACTGTATATGGACCTCTGTTGTGCTCACTCTTTATTAATGATAGTGTTGTGGTTGCCTCCTTGACTTAGTAAATCTACATGCTGTTGATGTACTTCTGTATTGATAGTCCAACAACCAAAATGAGAGCAGAACAAAACGATGGCACCAGATCCAGTTTAATAATGGAAAACTAGTTTATTCAAAAAACAAACGTAAGCTCTTTCGCAGTTAATCAAACTGCTTCTTCAGATGTTAACAAACATTATTCAGACTCCTTTTTTAAATAGTTTCATCACTCCACCCTCATTTCCATACAAAACAATTAAGTTTTAAAGGAACATATCTTAAAAATCAAAACCATACGTTGATCTAATATTTAACACTCCATTACTACTTAAATTTTTTTCTTTATAAATAATGCAAACACATATTCACATTTTTCATCAGAACATCTAAAATTCAAACTCATATTAATACTGGATGAAACCCACATATATACCTAAAACCCTTGACTCAGTACACAGATATAAAATCTATTATTTATATTAAAATAGTGCATAAATGTATGAAATCTATAAATATCTAAAAACATATATATAAAAAAATGTATACATGAAAAGACCTAAAAATCATCAAGACATTTATTTATTTATTTATTTATTTATTTATTTTATTTTACATTTGTTAACCGGGCTAGTCTAGCTGGATACATGTCCATTTTCAGTAGAGGCCCGAGGAGAAAAGCTCCAATCAAACAATCAAACAGACAAAAAATTTATACATGTTAGAAAATAGACACACAAATAGTGATACAAAATATTGCTTAATGTACATGCTGTAATTTAAGCATGGAATTAGTTTCCTTTGGGGTATACATAGACAAGATAAGGGTGATTAATTTCAATTGTGAATTGAAGTGAGAGGTTGTAGTGTTCTAAATAGAAGAACGTGCTAGGAGGAAGTAAGGCTAGTAGGGTATGAGCTATGAAGTTAGTCCGGTGGGCGACAAGGACATATCCATTGGGATATGAGATATTCTTTAGGTTGTTTTGAATTGGGTGCGTGAAGTTGAGAGTCTTAGGTAGTTTGGCAATGAGTTCCATGGTTTCCCAATGGAGTTAGCGTGAGGGCATCCCCACCTGAGTTCTTAGCTTTAGTGGTAAGGATAAGAGAACTGTTGGCTGATCTAAGACTATTTAGATTAGAGTAAGGGGCCAGAATGCTGGATAGTGATGGAGTTTTATCAGGGTGGTTGACTATTTTATAGGCCTCGGTGAGTTGATTAAGTTTGAGGAGATTAGGTAGTTCAAGCCAGCCAAGGGTTCTCAAGTTAAGACAATGGTGGGTTCGATAAGGAGAACCTGTTACAAATCTAGCAATATGGTTGTAAGCACGGGAGAGCATGTTAAGTTCACGTTTATGGAGGAAAGAGAAGACTGGGGATGCGTGAGGAGGGTAGAGAGAAGATGGGTGCGGGCTATGGTTAATTTGGTAGAGGGGTTAAGAAGTTTTTGATTCTGTACATAGATCCTAATTTTTTATTAACGGACTTTATGGTTTGAGTAATGTGCAGGTCAAATTTGAGCTTGTGATCAATGGTTACTCCAAGTAGTTTGGTATTGGTGACAGGGGTTATATACGTCCCATTATTAGATTTAACATGGAAGGTTATTTTGTTAGTGTTTGGAGATTCTTTTTCCTGGGAAGAGGAAGCATTGGGAAAGAATAACAGTAGCTTCGTTTAAGATGGATTGAGTAGGAGTTTCAAGACACTGAACCATTTTTCAATTTGAGAAAAACATTGTTGAGTAATAGTTTGGAGATTCAAGATGGAGACGTCAGAGCAGATTAGGGTGGAATCGTCAGCATATTGTATGCAGGTGGATTTAGGGATGACTGATTTGAGGTTGTTTATGTAGATGGAAAACAGAAGTGGACCGAGTATTGAGCCCTGTGGTACACCTATGGAAATTGGGAGTAGTCTTGATTTACAGTTATGCCACAGGACGGCTTGTTGCCTACCCGAGAGATAGGTCTTAAACCAGCTTAGTGCTGGTGTTTCTAGATGCAAGGCTTCAAGGGTGTTAAGAAGGAGCTGATGATTGACCATATCAAAAGCTTTTGATAGGTCCAAAAAGAGGGCAGAAGATATAAGTTTGTTGTTGCGGTTGTTATTGATGGAGTCAACAAAGGAAAGGAGGGCGGTCGTTGTACTGTGGTGTGGACGAAAGCCATGTTGGGAGTTGGACAGGAGATGATTAACAGTTAGGTAGTGAAGTAGTTGCTTGTGGATGCATCTCTCCATGATTTTCGCTATTGGGGATAAGATAGCTATCGGTCTATAATTTGAGATTTCCATGGAGGAACCTCCTTTGTGAAGTGGAATGATATATGAAATCTTCCAGATAGTAGGGATATATGTCTCAGCTATAGTTTTATTGATAAGGATTGATATTGGGTAGTCTATTACATCAGATGCAATTTGCAAGAATTCTGCAGGGAGGTGGTCAGCTGCTAGGGTGGTTGGCCTAAGTTTTTTAGTAGGGCAATGCGATATACTGAAGAAGATACTGGCTTTAGCTTGAACGGGGTTGGGGTGAGAGCGTGCTGTAGAACAGCAGATTGTGAAGTGGAAGTTAGTTGACTGGCTAGATTTAGGACAGTCTCAGTGAAGAAGGAGTTGAAGGAATTGGCTACTTCTTCCTGTCCTTTCTCTGCAAGATTGTCGGGGTTGGGGTGGAGGTTTTCCTGGGTGCTGAAGGTTGTTAAAGCCTGCCCAGAATTTTTGGGTTGTTCTGGTGTTTGTGCTGGAGGTGATAGAAGTATTGTTTTGTCCTGGGTAACAGCTACTTTGGTGGTGTTTCTTAGTTGTTGAAATTTAATACGGTCTTGGGAGGTTTTTGTGGCCCTCCACTTGTCCCAGGCATGGTTACGTAGTTTAATTTTGTTTTTGGTTTCCTTTGTTAGCCAAGGTGCTATACGAGGTTTGGATCTAATTTGTCTCTGTGGGGCATGTGCATCAAGTATCTTGAGAAATGTATCATTGAAGTGTGAGACACTCTCATTAATTGGAAGGGTTTTTAGTAAGGACCAGTTGCAGGATTTCAGGTCTGCAAGAAATTGTTGTGGGACAAATTTCTTTTTGTTAGGATGTCCCTGCGAGCTTAAAGTTTAACAGTGGTGGAAATGAACTGGTTGACCAGCTAGGCGAGAGAAGAAAAACTACACAGCTAACATCCAGGAGTGATATAAATCAGAGGGCAGATGCAACAGTGTGTGCAAGTATATTATCGGAGGAGTTATAATCTGAAGTGCTGACCACCAGGGGGAGTCAGACTACCATGAATAGAATGAGACAAGACCAGAGTTTTCATCAGTTCCCTTTCCTATATTTAAAGAGACAGGGAATGTGCGAAGAGATCCAGGAGCGGAACGAGAATGAAGTGGAAGCAGGAATCCGAACAGAACACAGCACATACTTTGAAAAAAGTCAGTAATATGGAATATTTCCAAGAAACAATTAACAGAAGCAGAACCTTCATTCCTTCGAAGAAGGCAGAGGTAACTAATTTTGTATTGGATTTGAAATGTTTTATGAGGACAGTTATGCTTAGACTTACTTATAGGAATAATGAAGGGGATAGTTGAAATGGTAGATTTACTAAACCGAGTACGTTTATTCCTGTCAGTCATCCGGTGCTAGCAGTTTATGAGAAACTGTGTATAGATGAATTGTATAACAATTTTTCCAATCCCAGACATATTCTGCCCAAAGAAATTTTAAGGAATTTAGAAATTTAAGAAAGATGAACATGCTGCTTTGAGACAATTACAGAATGGTAATACTATAGTGATACACGCTGCAGACTAAGGAGCTCCTATAGTAATCATGGATTTGGACATAATTTATTTAATATGAAACAAATGTTAAGTGATGAGAAAGTATATATGAAGATTTGTTATAGTGATGTTTATAGGATGACTAATAATGTATATAATATGTTGAATGAGCATTTAATGTCTCGTGTTATAGAGCGTCATATGTACGAATACTTTATAATAGATGAACCACTTATACCAGTAATACAGGGGTTACCAAAATACATAAAGATCCTCAGAACCCTATACTGAGACCTATAGTCTCGGGACGTAATTGGTGCACAGAATCAATATCTGTATTCCTGGAGAAGAAATTCAGACCTTTATATTAAGTAGGAACTTGGTGGTCTTGAGAGACTCCAAATAATTTTTAGAGGATCTGTACAAAATTTTTAAAAATAGAATAGAGACAAAAGATTTAATGTTGGTTACCCTTGATTTCCAATCCCTAGTTACGAAAATACCAAATGAGGAGGTGTATTAATGCTACAGCAGTATTTAATGAATATAGTGAATTTGACCATAAATTAATAGATTTGTTAGGTCTTCTAATGGAGGTAGTGCTAGAACATAATGTGTTTGAATATGAAATGTACTTAGAGAAGGACGGCGTAGCTATGGCACGTCATGTGCCAATAGCTACACCAATATTCTTATGGTAGTTTGGGAGGAAGATGTAATTTTAAATGGACCATTTATTAAGGATATAGGTCTGTATAGACTGTTTGTAGATGACCTATTTATGGTATGGGGAGGTACCCCATATGGGTTAAGGTCCTTTTATGAGTACATTAATAGCACAACCCCTTTTTTAAGATTCACAATGAAATCCTCATACGATGATATCGATTATTTAGATGTGAAAGTATTGAAACATCTGGGTGGAGAAGTTAGCACAAGGGTGCATAGCAAAAAATGTTATAGGAATATTTTTTTATGTAGGAGAATGCACCCCCCTCATATTTTTGATTAATATAGTGAAAGGACAAGGGATGAGGACATCAAGGTTGTGTGTGGAAGAGATGTTTTTAAACATGAAATTAAGGAGCTTGAAACTAGATTTAAAAAGAGAGGTTATAATGAACAGAAAGTTAGTAGTATAATGAAGCAAGAACAAGAATTGAGGAGTATGGAGGCTAGGCCATATTTTTCTGAAAAAGACTGCAGAGAGATGGGTAGAAGTGTAACTAGTGGTGATGGAAATGTAACAAGAATGCCAGTTTTTTTACGCTAGCAACGTAAAACAAGTTTTAGATATTTACAAAAGGTTTTGGCCAATTTTGATAGTTGATGAACATTTTAGGGTAGTAGTAGGGGTTAACGCAAAGTTTATATTTAAAAATATGAAATCTCTAAAACGACTGTTGTGTTACCCTAAAAATGTGGCGATAGAGAGATGTGTTAACATTGTTACAACCACTGTACCTTGTTTAAAATGTATATAGATACGTCAGGTCAGTTTTTTTCACCCAGATTTAAACAATACGTTTTTAAGGTAGAAGCTAGTTGTGAAACAATGCATGTGGTTTACCTGGCTCATTGCTTGAAATGTAGATCGTTTTATATAGGTAAAACAAATAGAAGATTAAGGGACAGGATAAGGGAAAACCAGTATAATATTCATAATAGAATTACAATTAGAGCTTTAGCGAAACATGTGATTGGTAATGGTAGTACACATCAATTTGAGGTTTTGGTTGTAAAGAGAATGAACAAATGAGTAACGTTAGGAATAGGACAGAATTAAATGAGACTAGATGGATTATAAGAATGAGTGGATACTGGGAAAGGTTTAAATGATAAAGTCCCTATAAAACTGGTATTTTAAGCTAGACCCCTGTATAGATAGGGTTAAGTTTATTTATATATCCTATGTCTTGATGCTTTTTAGGTCTTTTCATGTATATATTTTTATATATGTTTTTGATATTTATATATTATACATTTATACAGTATTTTAGTATGAATAATGGACTTTATATTTGTGCACTGAGTAAGGGGATTTAGGTATATATGTGGGTTTCATCCAGTCTTAATATAAGTCTTTGAATTTTAGATGTTCTGATGAAACGTGGATATGTGTTTGTATTATTTATAATGAAACTGTTTTTCTGCAGTAATGTAGTGTTAAAAATTAGGAGGTCAACATATTGTTTTGATTTTTATATGTTCCTTTAAAACTTAATTGTTTTGTATGGAAATGAGGGGGAAGTGATGAAATTGTATTTCAAAAGAGAGTTGCATAATGCGTGCTAACGTCTGAAGAAGCAGTTTGGTTTTTGAATAAACTAGTTTTCATTATTAAACTGGATCTGGAGCCATCGTTTAGTTCTCTCTTTTTGGTTTTTGGTTGTTGGACTGTTTGCGCTGTTGAGCAGGACATTTATCTGGTACCCGTGGATATCTTTATGTATACTTCTATATTGGTCAAGGTCCTCTGCTTAGCATGCGAAAAGCCTGCTGCAAGCTGACTTTTCAACCATCTCTGTGATTCACCATTAACACATTTAAAATGAATGTGGCAAAAGCAGCTATAATAATATTTGGTTCACGTCAAAAGATTAAGGAAAATATTTCTGTTAATATAAAACACCTTCAAAAGACCATTCAAGTTCACATTTTAAGTACTTAGGAGTTCTCTTGGAACCCAGTCTCTCATTTGCCCTTCTTACTGAAGTCATAACTGAAAAGGTAATCATCAGCTTAAACTCTGTTGGCAGTATATCAGAATGTTTAATTCCAAATTTAAGCATGTCATGGTCATTAATGTGCTTATTCATTGTGCTGACTATACTGTCCCATTAATTACAATAGACATCTTTGTCAATACCTCTACTGCTCAGATTTCCAGCAACAAAATTTGTATGTTTATGAATGTTTCCCTTATGACTGAACATCACTGTGTTACACTTTAACAAGGACAAATTGTTACCGTTACTGCTAGAATCTTCTAGTGTATCAACATTGACATTCAAGATTGTACATAACTACATTTGTAGTTCATTAGCAAACAGAACTTCCCTGTATGATCTTTGGGAAATCTATGAAAATCACTGTTTTTGCACCCTCAACTTGGGCAAAGCGATATGGGGACAAATGTTTTAGCAAAATAGTACCCACCAACTGGAATCATTTACCCCAGACATTAGAGCACAGACAGGTTAACTGTCCAAAAGCTAACTGTCTATTTAAAAGATAAACATAATGGCTGTTGCTTTCATGATAATGGCTAGCTCTTTTGCTACCTGCATTAATTCTTCTCATATTCATTATTCTGACTCTGCTTCTCTCTTTGGGACTTGTTTTGTGTGTGTGTGTGTGTGTGTGTGTGTGTGTGTGTGTGTGTGTGTGTGTGTGTGTGTGCGTGCGTGTGTGTGTTTATAGGTTCGTAGATAGGTACTAGGCAATGGGTTTGAAGACCATTACAAGCCTAGCCAAAAAACATATTCAGAAGTTCCCTCTAACCTCAAGGAAAGCACAATGGGAAAATTTGAGGCTGCCCATCCAATTATCTAGTTTTATTTTGAAGATGGCAAGGATGCTAAACTGTTTAATGTGCAGTGGAAGTTTATTCCAGATCTAAGGGGTATGATGGTTATGAATCTGTCATGCCAGTATATCTTACCTGTTGATGAAGGTTTAGTTATTTTATTCTGGTATTTGATGTGCCATTTGTTCTGTGAAGGATTAGGAGGTCACAAAGGATTGGATCTGTTTATTTTTTTTATTTGTTTATTTAACATTTGTTTACCAGGGAAGTCCAACTGGGCTATTAGCCCATTTTCAGTGGAGGCCCGAGGAGAAAAGCTCTGCATACATGTACACAGTAAACGGTGTAATACTATACAAAGTAGGAAATAGAATACTATACAATAATGTTTGTCAAATTACATACATCTAACATCAAGCTTTAGTATTTTACAGATGTGAGACTGGCACAGTTTGTTTAACAGAGCAAGTATAACTTGCAGAGTATGGAGAGTTTGATGAAAGCTGAAGAAATGTTGACTAGAGAAACACAGTAGAGAGGGAAGGGATGTGGAGGTGTGAAGGGGTATTGAGGTGAGTGTAGCAGGGAGAATCAGATGTGAAGTGATAGAATAAAGGAAGAAATGCTTGGTTAGTAGTTGTGATCAGAGAACAAGTTTAGTTGGGGGAGATACAAGAGCAGAGCCAGTTGTTGGTTAGGTGAGCCCTGAAGAGTTGTTTAAACTTGGCTGGGTTGGTAGTGTTAAGGATGTGCTGGGGGATAGAATTCCATGCTTTGGTGATCTGGTTGGAGTAAAGAGAATCGCCAAATCTGTTAATAGATTCAGTGACCTTTAACAGGGATTTGTTGGTAGATCTAAAGGTTCTGCTGTTTGAGTAAGGTTGGATGAGATTATGGAGAGCTGGGCATTTATCAGGTTTGGTTAGGATGGTATGGGCATTAGTAAGCTGGTTGAGGGTTAGAAGATTAGGTCATTCTAGCCAGTTTAGTTGACGTGCAGTGGTAGGATCTATATGATGAATTTGTGGAGAATTTGGTGATTTTGTGGTAGCAGGTCTCCAGTTTAGCTAGCTCAGTTTTTTTTTGAGGTTAGTAAAAATTGGAGAGGCATATAGCAAGGTGGAAAGAAGGCTGGTTCTAGCAATTGCTTGCCTGGTAGAGTTGGTTAGGAATGGCTTGGCTTTGTAGAGTGAGCCAAGTTTGATGTGGGTCTTTTTAATGACTAGTGTGACAGGTTTGTCATATCTCAAGCTGCTATTGATGGTGACACCGGGTGTGAAAGACTGGTTCTATTTTGGTATTGCTGGCTGAGTAGATGAGAAAGGGTGTTTTTTGTTTGTTGAACTTTTTGTTGGTGAATACAGTTAATTTGGTTTTGTTAGGATTTAAAATCAGTTGCCAGTCAGAGAGGTAAGAGTTTATGACTGAGAAGGATTTTTGGGTTATTTCTTGTAGTTGTGGTAGGGCGGGTGCAGCGCAGATTAGGGTAGAGTAATCTGTGCATTGAATTTTGGTTGCCAGGTTAGTTGTGGTATGGAGTTTGTTGGTAGAGATTGTAAAGAGAAGTGGACCTAAAATTGATCCTTGGGGAACACCAACTGTAATGGGTAAGTGTGAGGAGAAGTCATTTTGCCATTTCACAGCTTGTTGTTGGTCAGTAAGGAAATTGTGAAACCAGGAGAGGGCTTAATGAGATAGGTTTAATGATAGCTCACTGAGGAGCTTTTGGTGGGATACCATGTCAAATGCCTTGGACATGTCTAAGAAGATGGAGGGCACTTGTTGACCTTCATTTTTCAGTTGGTGTATTATGTTTGAGCAGCTTAGTAGAGCAGTTGTAGTGCTGTATTTGGGCAAAATTATGTGCTGAGAGTTGGTTATTAGATTATTACAGATTAGATAGTCCATGAGCTGGGTATTTATACATTTTTCTAGAATTTTTGACAGAGGTAAAAGAATGGCTATTGGTCTAGAGGTGGTGAATTCTATTGAGGTGTCACCTTAGTGTAGAGGAATTGTGTAGGAAGTTTTCCAGAGTCTATGGATGTATTGTTTGATCAGTTGATCAGTAGTGAAACAGGGTAAGTGATGGCATCAGCTGCTAGCTTGAGCTATGTGTTGGGTAGCTGGTCTTTTGTGAGGGTTGTGGGCTTTAGTTTATTTAGTAGTTTTTTATGGTACTTGTTTGAATAGGCTTTAGGGAGAAGGGAATGGAAATAGCTTCAGTCAGGGATGGAATAGAAAGGAGAGCATTGTTGTTATTTAACAGAGACAGAATGGAGTTAGTAAACAAAGAATTGAACTGTGTAGCTAGACTGTGTTTAGTATTTGTGGTGGTGGTGGGGGGGGGGGGGTGTTGGAGTTAGATATTGACCAGGCTGAAGAAGTTGTTTGATACTACCTCAGAATTTTCGGGGATTATTATAGTATGTTTGCTGTATTTTGGTATATTTTTTGTCATTTCTGATTTTGTTCCTTAATTGGCAGTATTGGAAATAGCTTTTTTTTGTTACTGTGGTACTGGGACAATGCTATGTCTCTTTGCTTGAGTAATTGTTTAGTTTCTTTAGTAAGTCATGGAGTATAGTTGGATTTGAACCAGACTTTCTAAGGGGAGCTATAGTGTTTAGAATTTCAAGGAATTTTGTGTTAAAGTACTCCACAACAGGATCAAGGTGGAGGTGGGTTAATGGGGACCAGTCACATTGTTGCAGTAGTGATTTAAAAGTAGTTGCTGAGTTTTTATTGTTTCAGATTTGTTTATATATGACACTTTTTTTTTTGGGGGGGGGGGGTTTAGGCCTGTCTTTCATGTCATGAGATATTAGAAACAGATCTTCACAGAAGAGTCTATAAGAGATTGAGTACAGAAAGCAGACTGTCACTGTCTTAATGACTATGATTTTTGAGGCCACACTAATCTTTATTTATTTATTTATTTTTTTGTTTTTATTGAGTGAGAAAGTCTGACTTCATTTTCAGTGAAGGCCTAAGGCCAAAGCTATAGCAAAATTACAATTTTTTGTACATTTTGTGGTATAGCAAACAAAGATGAACATGCGATACACACAATTTAAGGTTACATGCATATGGTTACTAAATTAGAATATTTACAACGGAGATACAATTCTTTGGGACACACCGTTATCTACACTGAATCACTGAGGTCTATCAAGTTGAGTGATACATGTTTAGACAAATAAATGGTTCTTCAGTAATGGGTCAGAAGAGATGCAAGTAAAGGGGAATTAAGACTTCTTTTGATCTAGCAGTAGTGCCAAATTGCTGAGCAACATGATGGTCAAATGATAAGGAACCTTCAATAAGAGTGCATAGATCCTTATGACAGTGTCCGTCTGGAGGGGTGTGTCACCTATATGGCGTGTTAAAATGCTTTGTTTACCAAAACAAATGCTATATTTGTTTACATTTAGTTTGAGACCGGTGTCCTTGCAGCAGTTGTTAACTTGGTCTAACTAAAGATGAATCAGTTGTGAGTCAGTGGAAGCTCATATAACACTATCCAGTTGACAGTCACCTGCGAACTTTGATAACCATGGACCTGTAGTGTTGGCTGAAAATCTGAGAAGCATATGTCGGATAGGAGAGGACCCAACACTGAACCCTGTGGCACACCATTGGTGACTTTATTGCTTTCAGAAGTGGCACCTGCTACACAACCACATGGGTTGTCTCAGACAACCAGTTAGCTATCCATCTCACAACATCTATATACCTAACTGGTTTTCTGACAGAATCCATGTGGTTTATACTACTAAGCAAGTATAAGTTGAAAGGGATGTTGGTAAATTCTTCTTCAATTTGTACTTGTTCTCTGGGAATACTTTTCTACTTTATATAAACTCTGAATGCAACTTTTCTTATCCAGCTCTTTGGTGTAATGTAAAATGTCATAAAAAAGTGATCATATGTTTATATGCACTCTCTTTTTGTTTCATTGTACAACACTAGCACATTTCTGTTTTGTGTATTTTTTTATTTTGCTGTTTTTGTGTGAATACTCTATTTCTTGATTATTTGTGCTTGTTTTTTACTGGTCCTTCAACTGAGTTGTTAAACTGTAAAATTGTTATTGCTATAATGTGGCTTTGGACTGGATTGTGGCTGAAAATGGTCTTAGGACTAGTTTATCTGCTCAGTTAAATTAGTCAATTAGTTGTTCAGGTTCTAAACTAATCTATTTTATGTTTTTTTTTACTACTGCCCCCACCATTTTCTTTGATCTTTGGTCTGTATAAGTTCTTGTTAGAGTGCACAAAATCTGCTGGAACCTGAGCAGTGTAATGAACAAAATACCACAAAAAAAAAACTCTGCATGGCCGCTGGATCGAATAAAGGCAGACACCCAAAGATATCCGAATACCCAAACCAACAGGATCATTTCCAGTATGATTTATTGTCTCACAACACCAATATTAAGCACTTTCATTCATCACAGGGAACTTCTTCAGAATAAAGATATATTCCAAAATCATCAGTTAAATACATGCGTTGATTAGTAGCTGTTGTATAATTAATTAATTAATTAATTAATTAATTATTAAAGTTTAATCATCATGTAATTAAACTGTGACCAGGTAATTCAACATAATTCTTTAAAGTTAGACTTAGGAAACAAAGCAAATAACCTGATAAACACTGTTTATAAACAAAATTAAAACCAAAATAGATTTTTGTGTGTATATATATATATATATATATATATATATATATATATATATATATATATATAAACCAATGTACACTGTAAAAATTCAATATTTTAGGGCTTTCCTTTTTAAAGCAGGGGCAATAGAAAGTGTTCATTTAACCCGGTTAAAGTGCAGGCATCCAAATTTAGCTGCCACATTAACTCTCTATATTCTAGGGTGGTCTCCCAATCCCCCCTTTCAGGAATATCAACTTTTTCTATCATCTAAAACTTAAAATAAGGTTCTGCACAACTCACCGTGTGTTTATATAGGGCATCTGTGTCTTTTTGCTTACCTATCTCATATAAATGTTTGTATATTCTTTGTTTTAATTTTCTCTCTGTTTTTCCTTTATAATGTGATAAACATTCTGTGCAGTAGGCTATATATACCACTCCTTTTGTATAGCAGCTACAATAACTATTGACTGTTAATTTCCTTTGTCCATTCCCAATATATATCTCAGTCTTATTGGCAATGTATGGATATTGGGCACAGGGCCACATCTATATGTGCCAATTCTGTCTCCCCCTTGGTTATGATACCTGTTATTTTCAAAAAATAGAGTTCCTTAGAGTTGGCCCTCTCTTGTATCCAAATTTCAAGGTCTTCCCAAATATTTCTAAGCTATTGGGCATCTTTGAGAAAAGTTCTCAATATTTTGTAATTATATGTTTTATTTCCTTTGTGTCTCTATGGTAGTCATTAGCCATGAACAAGTCATGCTTGTCTTCCTTTTTCTCTTCTACCTCATTTCCTACACATGTTTCACCTTGGTTAAAGTCATTACTTGACATTACCTCTGTATTTCCATGTTCATATGCCATCAGGGGAACATATTTATAACCCCAATTACTCAAAATTTCTTCTTTAATAGTTTTTATTAGGTTGACTGGGTGGGTACCCTCCAGTAACAAAAAGGTCCTCTATATAATTAAGTTCCTTTACTAAATCTTCCTTTAGGGTGGTCATGCGGGTTACCCACACCATCTTTCCTTTTACAATGTTCTTTTTTTTGTAAATAAGGATGTTCACTCGTAAAATGTAAATATGAATTGGAAAAGTTTTCTTTACAGTATAAAGTAAATATATATTTGTTTTTGTTTCCATCCTTTTTAACTTTAACATTCAAAAATGCATTTTCTCCACTCCTACATTGTGCATAAAAACAAAAACTGGGTAGTATTGTTTATATAAGTAATAAACAATTCAATTGCCTCTAAAGGTCCCTTCCAAATGATAAATATATCATCCAGGAAGTGGAAATAAGCCCTGATGTTATTCGTATATATAGTAGAGTTAAATACATAATGTTTTTCCCAGTATAGCAATACAAGGTTAGCATACACCGGGGGACATGAGACCTCCATGGCCACCCCATCCACTTGTCTGTAGTATTCCCCTTGAAAAAAGATGTAGTTATTCTTTAATACTAATTCCATGTTCTCTATGATTAATCTAAAGTCCTGCTGTGATAAAAAAAAAATGAAAATCAATAATTATCTCTTCAAACCAGGATAAACCAAGGTCTTGGGGTATAACACTGAAAAGATCTTTTATGTCCACTGTAACAAAAATATAATCACCATTACACTCAATATCTCCCATTTTTTTTTCAAAAAGTCCTATGAGTCCACCAGTATGTGGTGATGTAAACTGTAAAAGGCATTAACTTTGTATCAGTAAATACTGCTAACAGTTGAGTTTTAGAACCATCAGAAAACACTATGGGACGTAATGGAGGATCACTAGGGTTTTTGTGAACTTTGGGTATCCCAAATATACCAAGTATTACCGGCTATGGGACCCTAAAAATTTCAAATAAATCTTTGTCAACAAACATTTTGACTTCCAAAATTGTCTTCACAATGGATCTTTTCGTGGTAGGAACATAGGTAAAACCTTTTTGAAAAAGTTTAAAGTTTGTATCTGTCACATCAACTTCACTATAATTGAAACCGTGAAAGTTGTCCTTATTATAAATGTAACCATTATTTTGAATGGCTCCATTGTCCATAGACATGCTATTGTTTTCATTTGCACACAAATCATACTTATCCAAAGACTCTAATAAGATCTCCCCCTCTGTCCCGTCTGAAAATATGTCGACCTTTCCATGCTACCTGTGCTTAAGTTGGCTGAACTGTTAAATTCTGTAGCCTTGGTGATCTCCTCACAGGGGGGTCTGTCTAAAGGGGTCTCTTCCTGTCTCTGCTCACCATGATTGGGATTCAAGATTTCATCATTCTCACATTCAGTCCTAAACCTAGCCTGATTAACTACTTTGGGATGTGACCAACTCTTTTTCGCTTTGTTGTTGTTATTGGGTAACGAACCTGAGTAAGCTGTTCCTTTTCTATAATCTAATTCGTCCCTTTCCAACTTTTTGATCTTTCTTTTTTGTTTTTGTCAATAATCACTTCCACCTCTTTAAAAATATTCAAGTATTTACAATTATTTTCCTGAACGGTGAGTAATAAATCCTTTTCAGTCATCTTGTTTAAATTAATAATATCATTGCACAGTTAATTCATTAAACACTCATTGTTTTTAACAATAGCCCACATAAGGGCCAAACCACAATCATTTAAAATCTCAACCAATTCATTAAAAAATTAAGTGCCTTCCACAACATGGCTGGAAAATTTAATAACCCGCAGGCCTTTCGGGACTTGTTTTTTCTCAGCGTTAATATTCAAAAAACAGTTGTCGACAGTCAACGCTTTGTATTTTGTCAGTTTGTCTTTTAGTTTATATAACATACCTTGGTATGTAAATTGTTAATTTTTAGAAGTCTCTTTTTCGACGACCACTTCCCGTTTTAAGCCAGTCATTTAAATTCCAATTTAAACATGCCGCTCTATTCATCTCGTTGGCGCCAGTAAATCCCGGTCTGTTTAATCCATTAGTAGTAACCTCTGAAAGCTCCACATTATTGTTAAGGTCTTGTTTTTTTACAGATTGGGAGGAAAAACATCCTACACCACTCGCGCTGCTGCCGGTTGCATGAACAACTGGTAATGACGTAGATGTTCCCAGTCTTGGTTGGAAACAGGGTATATAGAAATCATCCGTGTCCTGGGTAGATTCCCCTTGTGTAAAGAAGTTTACCAGCTTGGTCAATTCTAAAAAAGTACGATCTGTTCTGGAAATAGTGTTGTCACCTTGGTCTCCAGCTCCAGCCATGTCCACCAGTACAATCCAACTAAAAACGCACAAAATCTGATGGAACCTGAGTAGTATAATGAGCAAAGTACCACAAAAAAACATTCAGCATGGCCACTAGATCCAATAAAGGCTGACACCCAAAGATATCTGATTAACCAAACCAACAGGATAATTTCATGTACGATTTATTGTCTCACAACACCAAGAGTAAACACTTTCATTCCTCAGAGGGAACTTCTTCAGAATAAAGATATATTCTAAAATCATCAGTTAAATACCTGCCTTAATTAGTAACTGTTATATAATTATTTAATTAAAGTTTAATCATCATGTAATTAAACTGTGACCAGGTAATTCAACATTATTCTTTAAAGTTAGACTTAGGAAACATTGTTCATAAACAAAATTAAAACCAAAATAGATCTTTCATATGTATAAAAACAGTGTACACTGTAAAATTCAATATTTTAGGGCTTTCCTTTTTAAAGCAGGGACAATAGAAATGTGTTCATTTAACCAAGGTAAAGTGCAAGCATCCAAATTTAGCTGCTACATTAACTCTCAATATTCTAGGGTGGTCTCCCAATCCCCCCCCCCCCTTTCTGGAATATCAACTTTTTCTATCACCCGAAACTTAAAATTAGATTGTGCACAACTCAGCATGTGTTTATATAGGGCACTGGTCTCTTTTGCTTACCTATCTCATATAAGTATTCAAATATTCTTTGTTTTAATGTTCTCTGTTTTTCCTTATTAATATGATAAACATTCTATGAAGTAGGCTATATATACCACTCCTTTTGTATAGCAGGTATAATAACCATTGACTGTTAATTTCCTTTGATCATTCCAAATATATGTCTCAGTCTTATTGGGACTGTCTGGACATTGGGCACAGGTGCCACATCTATATGTGCCAATTCTGTCTCCCCCTTGGTTATGATACCTGTTATTTTCAAAAATATCCTTAGATTTGGCCTTCTCTTATATCCAGATTTCAAGGTCTTCCCAAATATTTCTGAGCTATTGGGCATCTTTGAGAAAAGTTCTCAATATTTTGTAATTATATGTTTTATTTCCTTTGTGTCTCTATGGTAGTCAATAGCCATGAACAAGTCATGCCTGTCTTCCTTTTTCTCTTCTACCACATTTCCTACACATATTTCACCTTGGTTAAGGTCATTACTTGACATTATCTCTGTATGTCCATGTTCATATGCCATCAGGGGAACATATTTATAACCACAATTACTCAAAATTTCTTCTTTAATAGTTTTTATTAGGTTGACTGGGTACCCTCTAGTAACAAAAGGTTCCTCTATATAATTAAGTTCCTTTACTAAGTCTTCCTTTAGGGTGGCCATGTGGGCTGCCCTTACCATCTGTCTTTTTACAATGTTCTTTTTTTTGTAAATAAGGATGTTCACTCGTAAAATGTAAATATGAATTGGAAAAGTTTTCTTTACGTTATAAAGTAGATATATATATTTGTTTCTGTTTCTATCCTTTTTAACTTTAACATACTAGAGGGTACCCAGTCAACTTTATAAAAACTATTAAAGAAGAAATTTTGAGTGATGCCGCAGTGGTGCAGCGGTTAGCGTTGTCGCCTCACAGCAAGAGGTTCTCCCATTCGATTCTCGGCTGGAGAGCCTTCTGTGTGGAGTCTGCATGTCATCCCCGCGGTCGATTGATGTTAGACATGGAGGTAGGTGCGTGCGTAAATGGGTGTGCCTTCTTTGAAGGTTGGGCGTCAGGCAGGCAACTCTGCACTGTAAAAATCCACTGCCAATCATTAGCGAACCAAAGTTCCGCTGTGGCAACCCCTAACCGGGAAAAGCCGAACGATAAAGAAGAAATTTTGAGTAATTGGGGTTATAAGTATGTTCCCCTGATGGCATATGAACATGGAAATCCAGAGGTAATGTCAAGTAATAACCTTAACCAAGGTGAAATGTGTAGGAAATGTGGTAGACAAGTAAAAGGAAGACAGGCAGGACTTGTTCATGGATATTGAGTACCATAGAGACACAAAGGAAATAAAACATATAATTACAAAATATTGGGAACTTTTCTCAAAGATGCCAAATAGCTTAGAAATATTTGGGAAGACCTTGAAATTTGGATATAAGAGAAGGCCAAATCTAAAGAAAATTTTTGAAAATAACAGGTATCATAACCAAGGGGGAGACAGAATTTGCACATACGGATATGGCACCTGTCCCCAATGTCTATACATTGCTAATAAGGCTGACATATATATTGGGAATGGACAAAGGAAATTAACAGTCAATGGCTATTATAGCTGCAATACAAAAGGAGTGGTATATATAGCCTATTGCACAGAATGTTTATCATATTATATTGGAAAAACTGAGAGAAAATTAAAACAAAGAATATACGAACATTTGTATGAAATAAGTAAACAAAAAGAGAGCAATGCCCTATATAAACACACGTTGAGTTGTGCACAAGCTAATTTTAAGTTTTGGGTGATAGAAAAAGTTGATATTCCTGAAAGGGGGGGGGATTGGGAGACCACCCTAGAATATTGAGAGTTAATGTGGCAGCTAAATTTGGATGCTTGCACTTTACCCAGGTTAAATGAACACATTTGTATTATCGCTGCTTTAAAAAGGAAAACCCTAAAATATAAAATTTTACAGTGTACATTGGTTTGTGTGTGTGTGTGTGCACATATATATATATATATATATATATATATATATATATATATATATGAAAAATCTATTTTGGTTGTAATTTTGTTTATAAACAATGTTTCTCAGGTTATTTCCTTTGTTTCCTAAGTCTAACGTTAAAGAATAATGTTGAATTACCTGGTCACAGTTTAATTCCATGATGATTAAACTATAATTAATTAAATAGTTATATAACAGCTACTAATTAAGGCAGGTATTTAACTGATGATTTTGTAACATATCTTTATTCTGTATTCCTCTGACAAAGGGGGACCAGTGGTGATATTGAATGCTGACTTTTATAATATAGCTATGCAAGAAATGTTATTGGATCCAAATGTATATGTTGAAGTACCAACAACAATTGTGTTTGAAATGAGTGAACAGATTGTGCTAGTACCTTATATGAATGCATGTGTATGGAACTATTAAGTAAAGAGCTTTTTAATTATTTTATTGTTGAAAATCCACTCATACCTCAAATCCATGGCCTCCCCAAGATACACAAAGACCCATATAACCGGAATTTAGACCTATAGTAGCAGGGGCAGGATGGCTAACAGAACCTATCTCTATATACCTGGATAAGAAATTGAAGACAACACTCAATGAATATGCATATGTTTTGAAAAACACGGAACAGTTTTTAGTGGACATTTATGGGGCAGTGAAGCAAATTGGAACAGCAGATATGGGGATGCTGGCCACACTAGATGTAGTGTCTTTATTTACAAGTATACCCAATGGCCAGGGGATAAGCATGGTGAAATCAATATTGACAAGGCAGGGAAAGTTCTCTAATACTAAGATAGACTTTTTCTGTATGTTACTAGAATTAGTACTAGAGCACAACATATTTATGTTCAATGGCAAATGCTGTAAGCAGTTGTCAGGGGTTGCCATGGGCACAAGTTGTGCCAACACAGATGCAAACCTGGTTATGGTTAACTGGGAATATGAACATTTGTTAGGTATTCCCCAAATAGCTTTTTATAGGCGTTTCGTAGATGATCTTTTTTATTTTTTGGAAAAGTGATGGTGAACAACTTAAATCCGTGTATGCATACCTAAATACTATTAGTGACTTTTTAAAGTTTACGATGAACTGTTCTGAGATGAGTTTAGACTTCCTGGAAGTTACCACATACAGAGAAAATGACCAATGGTCTACGAAATTACATAGCAAACAATGCTACAGACCAACTTTTCTACATAGAACAGTATGCATAACCCTAAGATTTTTCCTAATATAATCAGAGGTCAGGCAATGAGAACATCTCGCCTATGTTAAGAGGAAGTGTATAGAAATGAGTTAACTAAGTTAAGAACAGGTTTCATTAATAAGGGGTATAGTGAACATGAAATTGATGAGGTGTACCATAATGCACACAAAGAAAGGAAAGGTAAAGCTAAGCCCTACTACTCTGATAGAGCAGGTAGTGACAGGGTAGGTATCAGGAATAGTGTATTACCGTACATTCCAATGGTTTTACCATGTACAAGAGATGTGAAAAGGTTTGAAACCATCATACGACAAAATTGGCATATGTTGTTAGTAGATGAGGATACTACCAACATAGTGGGTGGACAACCACATTTTGCATTTAGAAATTAGAAAAATCTGAAGCAGCAGCTTTGCTATCCAAGGATACCTACTCTGATGGATAGGACAGTGAATGGTACCCATAGATGTAGAAAATGTACACAGTGCATTTATATAGATGAATCAAGGTTTTTTAAGCACCCTGAAACAGGGCGTCTATGGGGAGCTAAGGAATTCTGCTGATTGCAACACTAAGAATATAGTGTGTGTAGCTCTCACTGCACTACAAGTTTCCATTTCTGTGTTGGCAAAACTAACCGTCACCTTAGGGAACGGATAAGGGATCACGTTTACTGCACTAGAAAAGGGCAACTGTATAGTGCTTTGGCTAAGCATACATTGGATAAGGGGGATGACCATATATTTTTGTTTCAGGTTTTACACATTCATAATGTCAGCAGTAAGATGGGGGACATAGTCAGTACTACTGAAAATATGGAAGTAAAATGGATTTTGCGTTTAGGAGCACACACAGGTTTGGGTTTGAATGATAGTGTTCCATTGAAGCCAGTGGTAAAATCTAGAAGGTTAAAATAAAATAAAAAACAAAAATACTATTTTAACAAGAGAAGACTACATAAACACATGCAGGGCTTTGGGTCAATATGACAGTATTTTCTGAAGTATTTACTAAATGGGGAACATGAGTATATGTTTTTATTCATTGACTTTTTATGTATTTTATTTATATTTATCCACGTGTTCTTGTCTTTACATTTTGTGCATGTGGTTTTTAAACAGAGTTTTTCTGACCTCAGCAATTAGCTAAGGGCAAAACGTAACCATAGTAATTGATTGCTGAGTGCTGAATTAACTGAGTGGTAGGATTAGTTGTTTTAGTAATGAATTAAAGTATTTAAGTGCTGTTGTTGTTTGAATCAACTGTCTGATGAAGCAATGGTTACCATTGCGAAAGCACTCACCATTTTGTATTAAAATAGAAGATTTTACTTTGTCGTGGTTGTGCTTCTTTATTCCAGCTACCTTCCTACTGGGCACCTGTGTTTCAACATTTGTAAGATTTTTATGTTTGACTACATTCTTTCTCAGTCCTGTCTAAAATGTAGGGCATTGCTTACAACTGTACAGACCTTTAGAGAAAGTAAGATAGCATGCACCTGTTTTTACTTTGTGTTTTTCTGTTGGTTCTTGCTAAAATATATTTTTCATTAGCTTATTGTGAGTTTGTTTTTGAAAATATTTTTTTTTTGTTTTTTTCAGATTTGCAGATGCACTTGTTCGCCATTATGTAAATCTTTTAAATGTAGTTTATTGGACTTTGTTTGCTCTTTAGATGCCTTGGTACAGTTTCAGATAGACAACAAAATGCAAGATCAAAACTGGCATTATTTTAAACTGTAACAATTTTGGCCACTTGATTCAAGTTAAGGCTGAACAACATTCTTGTAATGAAGTGAAATGTAGTTGCTATTGTGAAATTGGATAACTTCTTATAAATTTACATACTAAACATTCTCTGAACCTGTTTACATCCCAGTTGAAACTATATACCTTGCACATGCAGTGTATATAACCTTTTGCAGAATGTACTTGCTCTGCTGTCACCCTGTATGTAGTGTATATAAAGCTCACAGTATTACTGCCTTGCCTTTCATTATATTAACTATCTTACCTGAACCACTTGTATATTATTGATGTCCTTCATGGATGCATCTGCAGTCATAACAAATGGGTTGTCCTGTCGTCAGGCAGCCCTTCGGTCGGCTGGATTCCAAAGTCTGGGTCCGGCTTCGGCTGATGTCGCACTTCACCCGACGTCATCTCTGCTGGTCTTCGGGTATAAAGGCATCAGCCGACGCCATTTTCCCCAGTCTTTCTTGCCGCGTGGCGCCCGAAGCAGAAGCTGTTCGCAAGTGCCGGTCGGTCAGATCCAGAGATTACTACTACCGAATACTACTTGGAAGACTTCTAAAAGCTAAGTACCCCGTTGGGGACTCTTTCTTGCCTCAGCCGATGTCAGAAAAAGTCAATAACTGTTTAACTTGTGGGAAACAAATACCTCATAAAGATTTCCACTCTTACTGTCTGCCTTGCTTAGGCCCAGACCACGACGTAGCAGCCTGTTCGGCCTGTGCTTCCTTCAACCGACGAACGCTTAGGCGTCGATCGGAGTTTGCTGAACAGTTTTTCGGCTCAGATTTTGCGTACATTATGCCGTCGGATCCTCCGACTACCCAGATTGTTAAAAAACGCAAAGAAAAAGACCGACACTCGTGGTCCGCGGTTTCGGCCGAAACCACGGTTAAGCAAGCTGCGAGTGTCTCTGTTTCGGCCGAAACCGAGAAAACCGGTCAATCTTCAGCCGAATCCATGACTACTACTGAGGCTCCTGCTACCTTAGTTGAATCGGCCTCAGAAATTTTACCTACAACTGTGGTTCCTAGTGATTTATCAGACACCATCCCTTTGGATGTCTCTACCCCAGCACGTGGTGCTGCTAGGCTTCCTGCAGCCATGTCTATTAAGGCCTTTGCCAGGGCTAAAGCAGCCAAATCTGTTAAATCAGTGCCTGTTAAGCCCCCCTCACTCAGGCCCACTTCAAGTTCACAAATGCTTACTCTGGCAGAAGATTTAATATCCTTAATTAGGGGATCCCAATCTCACCCAGACAGGGCATCTAAACCCACAGAAAAGAGACCTAGAGCAGAGCCCCCCGAGCCAGTGTCCTCTGATGATTCTGTGGATGACTCAGACATTACAGACCAGCCAGAGGCTCCTTTTTCTACTTATGAAGATTCCGATGCTGAAGAATCCATTCCAGCTGCCTCTCCACCAGAGGAATTTTCCTTTGGGGAAACCTTACATGCCATGAGAGAACAATTCCAATGGCAGGGACAAGATTTCTCAGATTCAAGAAAAAGGCTTAGGACTTTTCTGCACTTACCACAACATAGGCCCTTAGCTATACCTCCTGTACTGCCTGTTGTGGACGATGCATTTAATGATGTTTGCACTGCTCCTGATTCTTTACCTCCAGCCCCTGCCAAACCAGATAGATTTTACAGGGTGCCAGACACTCATCACCACCTATACAAGGCCCCACTTGCAGATCCCGAAACTATATCCCAGGGGCCTAAGGCAGTAGCCTCGACCACAGCAAAAAACCCTATTCCTTCTGAGAGGGAATCCAGGTCCTTAGAGAGATGGGGAAAAAGTTTACACCTCTGCTACTCTCTCAGCTAGAGCTTTAAACTGTCAGTTTCATATGATCCAATACCAAGAGTTTATGCTTGTTCAGTTAACTAAAATTCTGTCCTCTGATGAATCCTTAGATAAGAAATATGTATTAGAAATGGTGAATAACATCCAACAGGTTAGTAACCATTCCTTAAAATGTGGCTATGATGCACTGGAGGCTTCATTTAGATCAGCCATGACTGGCACAGTGATAAGAAGGCATGCATGGTTGAAAGAACAGGTCTTACCGGATCATGTTAAAGCAAAGCTGTTAGATGCTCCTGTGGATAAGGCCAGTCTATTTGGTACACCTGCCCAGCAAGTAATGAAGAAAATGGAAGAAAAGGCAAAATCTGTACAAACAGTTAAAGATTTCTTACAGGTTCAGCCCCCAAGGTTTAGCAGGAACTGGCCTGCCAAAATTGGTCCTTTCCAGACTCCACAAAATCCCAAAGGGGCAGGAATAGACGCTCTAGAGGCAGAAATCAATCCAGAGGAGGTGCCTACAGAGGACGACAGTGGCAAGGCAATAACCGAGGCACAGACACAACCACTGCCACTGCAACAGGACAATCACAGTGACTTGGCTCTGACACCGCCTACCAGGGAGCAAATAGCAGCACCTTTAGGCGGAAAGTTAGCCTTATTTTCGAAAAATTGGCACTATATCACAAAAGACAAGTGGATTTTGCAAACCATAGACCAAGGCTACCGGTTCCACTTCCACACCTTACCAGTAAAAAGAGGAATGCCAAACCTACCTCCAAATCAAAAAATAGAAGGTCTACAGCAGATAGCGAAATTAACAAGGATCAGAGCTGTGGAAAGAGTACCAATAACAGAACAGGGCAAATGATTCTACTCCAGACTCTTCCTAGTACCAAGAAAAGAGAAAAGTTGGAGACCTATTCTCGACCTGTCCGTCTTAAACACATACATCATTGTCCCAAAATTCAAAATGCTGACCCTACAGCAACTTCTTCCCATGCTGGGCAAGGAGTGTTGGCTGGTAACTCTAGATCTCAAGGAGGCATACCTGCACGTCCCCATTCGACCAAATTGCAGAAGATACCTCAGATTTCTTGCAGGATCAGAGCATTATCAATTCTCAGCATTGCCCTTTGGCTTATCTACTGCGCCCAGAGTATTCACAAAATGCCTGGCATCAGTAATCGCTCACTGCAGACTACAGCGAATCCAAATTTATCCATACCTGGACGACTGCCTGTTACAAGCGGACAACAAAAGCAAGCTGACAACAGATTTACAAAGGGTCATTTACTTGCTACAAGCCCTGGGATACACAGTCAATTTACAAAAGTCAAGGCTGATACCATCCCAAACAAGAACATTCTTGGGTGCGGAATTGGACACAGTAAAACAAATGGCATTCCTAACTGCAGAAAAACAAAAAGAACTCCCTCTTTACTTCTTGGCATTAACAAAGCAGAACAAACTAACAGCAAGAAAAGTTCTGCAGGCCTTGGGCTTCATGGCATCATGCATAATCTTGGTCCCACATGCCAGACTGCATATGAGAAAGCTACAGTGGTACCTAAAGAATTTATGGTCTCAGCACAGGCACAGCTTAGAAACAGAAATCCCACTAATCCCATGCCTAAAACAGGATTTCCTATGGTGGGCTCAAGCATGCCAGTCAAACACAGGCTTACCCTTCCACAACTTTCGAGCAAGCCAAACCATCACAACGGACGCCTCAGACCTAGGATGGGGGGCGCACATGCTGGACAAATGCATACAAGGATTGTGGACTCAAGACCAGCTGCACCTGCACATAAACCAAAAAGAAATGCTGGCAGTAAAACTGGCAATCCAAAAATTCAGACCATTCCTCAAAGAAGGCCATTTGATGATAAGGACAGACAACACCACAGTCATGTGGTACATCAACAAACAGGGAGGCACTCATTCATACCCCCTATGCAGAATGACATTGGATCTTTGGAATCTGGCTCTCAGCTACAACATCCAGTTACAGGCAATATTTGTGCCGGGAAAAGAGAACACCCTAGCAGACTTGTTAAGCAGAACCACCTTGGATGCTCACGAATGGATGCTACACCCGGACATCTTCAAGGCCATCACAAAGAAATGGGGAATGCCACAAATAGATCTATTCGCATCCCCACTCAATCACCAGCTCAAAAATTTCTGCACAAGGACATTCCACCCACTTGCATGGAAGGTGGACTCTTTATCCTTCAGCTGGAAAGGCATGACAGCATATGCATTTCCACCTCTTCACTTGATGCACAAGGTACTACTGAAAATCAAAGAGGAACGTCCAAGGATAATCCTGATAGCTCCGAATTGGCCAAGACAACACTGGTACCCATTGCTGAGGAGCATGTCTCGGGAGAGAATGTGGTCAATACCCCTGATGCCTTTGATGTTAACTTAGAACAACTACAACATCTTGCATCCAAACCTAAAAACCTTGCAACTGACTGCCTGGAACATCACATAGCAGCAACTAACCCAGACCTTTCCCAAAGGGTTAAAGACATTATCCTTGAAGCCCGCAGACCTTCAACAAGAAGGAACTATGCAGGAAAATGGAAAAGGTTTGTCATTTGGAGTACTGAAAGAGGAAAAGATGTGTCGAACATAGATATTGCTAACATTCTGGAGTACTTGGCAGAGCTTCTACATACAGGCCTGTCCTATTCCTCCATCAAGATACATGCATCAGCTATTTCAGCAGAATACAGCTTCGATCCACCTGTCTTTTCGCATCCTCTACTCAGGTAGTTCCTCAGAGGGATCAAGAATGTAAAACCTCCTAGGAAACCACCATTACCAGCATGGGACTTGAACTTTGTGCTAGAAAAGTTGACACTCTCTCCGTTTGAACCAGCAGCAACAGCAGATCTGCAACACCTGTCATGGAAAACTGCTTTCCTACTGGCAATTACCTCAGCAAGGAGGGTTTCGAACTACAGGCCTTAATGGCAGTGCAACCCTTCCTAATCTTCCATCAAGATAGGGTGTCCATGAGAACTAATCCTACATTTATGCCTAAGGTGGTATCCAGAGTGTCTTTAAACCAGGCAATCCACCTACCTACCTTCTTTTCCCATCCACAGAACAGGGGGGAAAGACTGCTGCATACCTTGGATGTACATAGGCAGTTACGCTACTACCTGGACAGAACCAAAAGTAACAGAAAAACTGACCAGCTTTTAGTAGCTTATGCAACAGGAAGGGAAGGAAAAGCAATTTCCAAACAGACAATCTCCAAACGGATAGGAAATTGCATAAGATTCTGTTACTCCTACCATGGAAAACCTATTCCACAGAACATAAGACCTCATTCTACAAGGGCTACAGCCACTACCACAGCTTTCTTACTAGGAGTGGCAACCAAGGACATTATTGAGGCGGCTACTTGGACCTCCGTGCATACATTTGCCAAGCATTATAATTTACCTCTATACTCTAGATCCCGAGCAGGGTTTGCCACTGCTGTACTGCAAGGGATCCTAACTACACCATAATTTTTTTCCTCCACCCCTAGTTTGGCTATGGTATTCTACCCATTTGTTATGACTGCAGATGCATCCATGAAGGACATAGTACAGTTTTGTACCTACCATAAATGTAGATGTCCGAACTGGATAGCATCTGCAGTCAGGATTACCCACCCTCCTTCCCTCTGTGGTACTCCTAGGTATTTACCCTCCTAATAGCTAGCTGGGGAGTCTCTTATGGTGTATTTGTTTGTATATATGTACATACATGCTTATTTTTGTGTTTGCCTTCTACCTTGTTTGGAAACATTGGCATTTATCCAAAATTTAGCCTTCCAAGAGGGCAACTGGCATCTGGGGCAAGAAACACTGAGGAAAATGGCATCGGCTGATGCCTTTATACCCGAAGACCAGCAGAGATGACGTCGGGTGAAGTGCGACATCAGCCGAAGCCGGACCCAGACTTTGGAATCCGGCCGACCGAAGGGCTGCCTGACGACAGGACAACCCATTTGTTATGACTGCAGATGCTATCCAGTTCGGACATCTACATTTATGGTAGGTACAAAACTGTACTTTCCTGCTACACTGTAGTAGTCCTTGAGCTTTTATTATGCCATCCTCTGGGATCTTGTATTATATTAATCTAACACAATGTCTGTACATTTTCACTACTGCTGGTTCTTCGTTTGCTCTTCTAAAGCCTGAGTCAGAGAACCAGTCTACCTACCTGGTTAACAAATTGCAGTAAATAAATAAATGATTACACAGTGACTGAAATGGACCAAACATACTCATTGATTATAGGTATACAAGTGTTTGGAGACAGTAGCTATTTGAGAGCCAGTGAAAAGGCCCATTAAGGGCTAGGACAGTAAGTTATACAGACTGAGATAGTAAGAGACACATGTAGTTATCAAGCTGGGTTTCTAGTACTGTACCTTAAGGACTGGTACTGAGGATCTTTTACCAGCTTTCATTTTATGGAGGTCTTTGTTGCTGCCCTACAGCTGCAGTAGTGCTTTGCATACTTTAAAAGGCCAACAACACTCTAGAGATGACCACTGCAGTGGTGCTGACAAAGGCTCTCTACTTTTAGCAGTACTGTCTTTCACAATTCATTGACTAAGATGCTCTATCCATGCTGTCATACTGTACTAGCACATACTGATACCGTCTTTCCCTTTTGTTGACTCACTTCTGCAAATGTCCTGGATTAGTGTCCCCATAAAGCACTTGGCCATCATCATTATCCTGACTTTGTATAGTCTGCTGCTGATAATTTTCAGACCCATGTAGAGACTAAAAGTTTTTTTTTTCCTGTTCTGTTTTGCAGAGTTTGGGGTGTAACCTTGTTACTGCATCAGTTTCAACTGACTGATGTAATTTTCTGTTCTGCTTCAGCAAAGTAGTAGCATCAGCTGTGGGGATGTGGCATATAGTGGTGTTTGGGCGATAAGTGCTTGATTTACTTTGTTTATCCTTCACAACTCCTTGGGGCTTTGCAGGATGGCTTCACTTCCTTCACCCAGTTTTCCCATTTGTTCCACAGGGACAGGAACTTAACCGTTTTATGGCCTGTTTATTCCTGCTCGAGAAGTCATATCAACCCACCTATTCCTCCAGTGGTGAGAGTTAGAAGTTATGGAGCAGTTCAGACTGCTGGTCCCATAGTGCAACCTATCCTTCCGTATGCTGCCTGAAGACTCATCATAGCTGACTAGATGGGATAGGAGACATGCTTGCTTCCACATACACCTCCTATTTCCTAGATCAGTAGGAAGTTTCCTAACAGATGCAGCATGAGCCTTTGTGGCCACTACTGATGGGTGATACACCCAGGCACCGCTTGGTGTTGCTAATGCTGTGGGCCTAGCTGCCGCACTCATCACCTTCTGGGATGCTTGTGCTGCTAATGTGAGAACAGTCATCTGGGCTGTAGTCAAGGTGTCATCCCTTTTGCCTTGGGCTGGGTTGCTTGATTTATTTTTTAATTCTGCTGTTGCATTTCATTTTTTTGTCACACTTCATCAGTTTTTTGAGGCATGTAATATGAGAGAGATAACATGGACATGAATGCAGAGCATGTGCTGTTTACATTAGATACAGATCTGTTTATTGAATACAAAGAAGTTACTGAATGTGATGCATGGTACTAAATACGACATGGGTACTGCTTGTTAAAACTGGTACTGAATGTAGTACATGGAGCTTAATGTGAATTATTAATGTACTGAATATGATGCATGAAACTAAGTATGATGTATGTTCTGAATGTATGTATTGTGTGTAGTACATGGAACTGAATGTAAGTTGTATACTAAATGGGATACATGGAACTCGGTGTGAGGTATGCTCTGAATGTGATACATTTAACTGAATGTGATATATATATTGCTGAGTTTAATTATTTACTCTAGCAACTACATGAAACTGAATGTCAGGTATGTGCAAAAAATGATGCAAGGAATTAAATGTGATGCATAGAACTGTATGTAAAGTATGTACAGAATATGATACATGGAACTGAATTTGATATCTGGAATGTAACGCTAAGTATGTAGTTATGGTGGCACATGGTACCCAATGTGTTGCATGGAACTGAGTATGATGTATGTGCGGAATATAATACAAGGAAGCGAATGTCAGAAATGCAGGTTCATAACTTTGTAGCAGATTATCCCTGTCTATAATGGACATAAGTACCTCCCTATGAATTTACGAGTCCCCATACATTGATCCCAACTGTGTTTGCAGAGGGCCAGGGAAGGGCTTAACATGAATAGGAAGCTTGTTCCAAAGAAGGGACAATCTCTGTGACACGTATCTGTTTCTCCAGAATATTTTGCTTGAGTCATTGACTTAAGTTTAGATCCCTAGATCGGGTGACCCTAATGCTGTTTGACTTGTAAATGTGTAGCTGCTCCAGCAGGGCTGGATTTGTGAGTGCCTTGTAGGTCAGGCATAGGTCACCCCCTTAACAGTCGGTAGGGCTTTCAGTCTAGATCTGCATAGGACATGTTGTTTACACCCTGTATTTTCCTTGTTTAGAACCTCTGAGGTCACTCCAGCTGCTGTAAGTGCCTGGTCAAGTACATTCTCAAATGGCGCATTGTACTCTGTTATTGGTCTAATGAGGGCTGAGTTCAGCAGGACTATAATTTCCTTGGATCTGCATGCCATACCTTTACTTTAAGTTGTGCCACATAGAAGGACTTCCTCACCACTGTGAAAATATGGCAAAGTTCAGGCCCTGTCTGTCTGTGTACACAGATCTCTCATTTCTGAATCTAATCTTAGAGGTGTGCTGTTGATGTAATTTGCAGGGGTATTTGACTTCCCAAAGGGTGTGATGCATTTTTTTCACATTTAGTTTTAGGCCATGGTTCTGGCACCAATCATTTGCTTGATGTAGACCCTCCTGAAAAATATCTGTATTGTTGGGAAGTTATTGCCACCAGCTTGCAGTCATCTGCAGACTTTGTTATCCAGAGGCATTATGCATTAGCCTTGACTACAGAAAAGAATATTCCAAGCAGGAGTGGTCCCAGCACTGAGCCCTGTGGCACACCACGAGTAACTGGCCTCTTGCTGGATCTGGATTCACCCAGTATAAGCTCATGTAGTCCTGTCCATGAGCTAATTGGCTATCCATCTGGTGATGGTTGGGATTTATGCCCAGATCTGATGTTCTTTTCATTCTTCCTCACCTATGGATCTGTGATCCAACGTGGCCACATCTTCCAGACTTTAGATCCTAATCTCAAGCTCCTCCCTCTTCCCATAATGCACTACCCTAACTCCTCAGATCTCATTTGCTGCCAGTGTGGTAAGATGTTAAGTTCCCATCCTATCGGTAGTTTAGTATATATCAACAGACAAGGAGGAACCTGACCTTATCCTTTGTGCAGAGAGGCCGTGAGGGTTTGGGAATGTGCAGCGTCTTCAGACTGCTTTCTAACTGCAGCATACATACTGGAGAAATCCAGTGCTTTGACAGAGTGAATCAATAGGTCTAGTCTGATTCCTCATGGTGGTCCCTCAGTCAGTCATTTGCAAACCTGATTTTTTAACCATCCTGTGCCAACCTTGTTACAACAATTTTTTTTTACTTTCCCCCTAAACAACAAATACAGTGGATTCTTCGCTGTCATCCCTCCTGTGGGGGAATCCCCAGAAAACGCTTGGATTCATGATCCCCCCAGTCTGTTATATGCATATCCCCCTCTACCATTAGTCCCGCAGATGTTCTTCATGTTTCACTGTTGCAGTCATCACCTGTGGGTTATCCCTGCTGTGGTAGCCGCCAGCCCGAATGCCAGAATCAATATTTTTGTGCGCCAGCTGCTGTCACCTGTAGTCTGACGTCAGGTCATCAGTACTATAAAGCAAGGCTGCAGACGTAATTACATCAGTCTTTTTAGCCATGGAGCCCGTAGCAGAAGCAGTTCACACGAGTGCCGGTCAGTCACTACCAGCAGTCGAATTTCAGCAGAAAATGTCTAAAGCTAAGTACCCCGGTGGGAACCCTTTTTTCTTGCTCTAATTGATGTCCGAAAAAGTTAACAATTGACTCGCCTGTGGAAAGCAGATCCCACACCGAGACTTTCATTCTTACTGCATCACTTGATTAGGCCCAGACCACGATGTCCCTCGTTGCCGGTTCTGTGCCCTCTTTAATGCGAGAACCATTCGCCATACTGCTCTGTTGTAGACAATTTTCATATTCCCTCTTCGAAATCCGATGTGGCGTTCATCAGCCAACAATCCGTCGACATTCCAAAAAAACCTAAAGATAGAGACAGGCCTCACAAGGCTAAGCCTTCCGATGATGCTACTGCTAAGCAAGTCATCATTTCTCTGGAATTCAGTGAGGGACTTTCACAGCCCCTGATGCCCGACTCACTTTCTACGCAGGCCTCTGCCGAGACCCTTTCGGAGTCCGGTATGCCGCAGAAATCCACTTTGTCTTACGAGCCTTTGGCTGTCTCTGCCTCTGTTGGGACCGGAGGTGTGACGCAGGCATTGGCTTCTGAGGAGGCCTTTCACACTACCGTTTCTAGACAAAAAAACAATGTCTTGTCTTCCGACTACCATTTCTCAGAGACAAACGGATTCTCTCAGGAATAGAAGTCAGGCCACTCCTAGGAAATCTGCTTCTAGCCACCACCTTGATACTGCTCCCCCACCCCAAGCTCAAATGCTTAAAATGGCAGAGTATCTCATTTCCCTTATCTGAGGTACTCAGGCCCCCACTCCAAAAAGGAAAAGGCATCCTTCTCCAGAAATTATGACAGACCAAGAGTCTGAGGAATCTGATTATTCTGCTTTTGAAGAGGAACAACATCCCTTAACCTTTTTGAGGTTTCAGATGTAGAGGAATCCATCCTCTCTGCCTCCCCTCCAGAGGACCTCTCCTTCGGGAAAACCCTTCACTCTCTCAGGGAACATTTTCAGTGGGAATCTCAGGACAACGCACAGTCAAAGAAATGTCTTAGAGAGTTTCTGGACTTGCCCCACCACAGACCCCTGGCCATCCCACCTATTCTAGAAGTGGTGGATGATGTTTTCCTTGAATCCAGCTTAGCCCCTGATGCCCTGCCTCCTGCTCCAGCTAAACCTGACATTTACTACAGAGTACTGGATTCTCACAAATACCTGTACAGGAACCCTGCTACAGACCCTGAGGTCATTACACACGGACCCAAAGGAGCTAAGACTAGTTCTGCCAAGAACCCTCTTCCTTCTGGCAGAGACTCTAGAGCTCTGGACAGATAGAGTAAGAAAGTATACACCTCTGCAGCCTTGGCTACCAGAGTACTCAGTTGTCAGTTCCATATGTTAAAATATCAACAACATACTTTGAGTGAACAATTAAAACAGAAGATTGCTAACTCTCCTGACAGTGCCAAATCAAAAGAGCTGGCAAAATTACTACACTTTGCATGTCAAGTGGCCAAGCACTCATTACAATGTGAATAATGATGCCCTAGAAGCCTCTAACAGGGCACCAGTGACATGATCTGTTATTAGAAGACCTGCATGGCTGAAGGAACAACCTCTCCCTGATCATGTCAAGTCTAAACTTATTGATGCACCCCTAGATAAGGAACACCTGTTTAGGGAAAAAGCAGAAGAGGTGCTTAAAAAGGTGGAAGACAAAGCAAAATCTAAGCAAACAGTAAAATATTTCTTTCAATTTCAACCGCCCAGGTTCAGCAGGAACTTCCCCTCTAAGCACTGGGCCTTCCCTGCACCCAACAGACAGGGCCAAGGTAAGCCCCGCAGGGACAGGACATCCAGGCCCCTATCCCATGGCCAGCAAAGTAGCAAACAATGGACCACTTCTGCCTCTAAGGCAGGGAGCTCTAAGCCAAGCTTCTATGGCAAGCACTCACAATGACTTTCCCTCCCCCCTCTGCCCTCCTTTCACTCATCTAAAACTAGGAAGAAGGCTCACCCTCTTCAAAGACAAATGGGTCTCCATAACAAAGGGCCAATGGATATTAAAAGTAATTTCTCAGGAATACAGATTCTCCTTCAGTGAACTCCCTATTCCAAGAGGGTACCCAGACCTCTCCCCAAACCAGTGGGCCGAGGCATTAAAACAGGTAAAAACACTAATATGCCAGGGGACAGTAGAACCTATCCCTCCAGCTCAAACAGGGAAAGGTTTTTATTCCAGACTATTCCTTGTTCCCAGAAAAGAGGGCACTTGGTGCCCCATCCTGGATCTATCCAAACTGAACACCTCTTTGGTGGTCCCCAGATTCAAAATGCTGACCTTGCAGCAACTCCTGCTTATGCTCACACAAAATGCTTGGCTGGTGACACTAGACCTAAAAGATGCCTACCTCCACATCCCCATCAGGAAATCATGCAAAAAATTCCTGTATTTCAGAGCAGGAAATCAGCACTTTCAGTTCTTTGCACTGCCCTTTGGCTTATCTACTGCTCCCAGAGTATTCACCAAATGCTTGGCCACTGCCATAGCATTCTGCAGACAGAGAAATATACAGCTTTACCTTTACCTGGATGATTGCCTCATTCAGGCAAACAGCAAAGAAACGTTTCTCCAGGATCTTCTCTTTGTCAAAAAACTCATAACTTCCCTAGGTTTCACCATCAACAAGAAAAAATCAAAGCAAAAGTCCACCAGGAAAATTGTTTTCCTGGGAGCGGTGCTAGACACAGCAACCCTAATGGCCTTCCTATCCCCAGAAAAGCAGAGCTTCCTGCCCCTCTACTTTACCCTTCTGGCTTCCAGAAGTCACCTCACTGCGAGTACGTTCCTGCAAGCACTGGGATACATGGCATCTTGCATCTTTCTCATCCCTCTCGCCAGGCTTCACATGAGAAAACTTCAATGGTACTTAAAGAACCTTTGGTCTCAGCACTGAGTGCATAGAGACCACTCTCCCACTGATCCCTTGCATAAGGGATGAATTTCTCTGGTGGGCAGAGGCCTGTGCCATGAACAAGGATCTTCCCTTCATCCTCCCACCTTCCAGCCAGACCATCACCACCAATGCCTCAGACATAGCTTGGGACGCTCACCTAGCAGGCAGGTGTACCCAAGGTCTTTGGAATGCCCAGCAACTTCACTTGCACATCAAACAGAAAGAAATGATGGCAGTGAAAAACGCTCTGACTTCCTTCCAACCCCATCTCAGGCCAGGGGTCCTCCTTATAAAAACAGACAGCACCACAGTAATGTGGTACATCACGCAGGGGGGCACCCAATCTTACCCCCTGTGCAGGCTAGCCATCAGTCTCTGGCTTACAGCCATCTCCATGGGGCTACACCTAATTGCCCAATACTTACTAGGAATCAACAACACACTGGGAGACCACCTAAGCAGAGACATACTGGACCCCCATGAATGGCAGCTCCCCAGAGAAATCTTTTTGCAAATCACCCAGGAGTGGGGGACCCCAGAGGTGGGCCTCTTTGCCTTGCACCTCAACCGCCAGCTGCACAAGTTTTGTACCAGGGAGTATCACCTCCTAGCATGGAAGGTGGATGCCTTGTCCTTCCCCTGGAGCTCTCTCTTTGTGTATGCATATCCTCCTCTGTCCCTTATTCTCAAGGTTCTGATCAAAATAAGAGAGGAGAGACCAAAGGCCATCCTCATCACTCCAGTCTGGCCCAGACAGCATTGGTACCCCTTACTATGCAGTCTGACCTTACAGCCACCGAATCTGCTTCCTTTAAAGTCAGACGTCTTGACCCAGGATAGGAGGAAGGTACTGCACCCAGACCTACAGACTCTTAAACTTTCAGCATGGCTTATACACTAAAAACTAACAAGAAGTCCCTGTTAAGCAAACAGGTCCTGGACATCATCACAGAGATGAGAAGGCCCAGCACAAAAAAAGCTTATGCAGGAAAATGGAAAAGATTCTGCTGCTGGAAACAATCAAAAGGGGGCAGTACCTCCCAACCTTCCATTCCTCTCATCCTGGATTACTTAGCAGAGTTGCTCAATAGTGGCCTCTCCTTCTCCTTTATTAAAATCCATGCCTTGGCCATCTCTGCCCATTATGATTCAGACCCACCCATCTTCTCTCATTCTTTGATTAAACAATTCCTCAGAGGGGCCTCTAATTTCAGGCCTCCCAGAAGACCTCCTACTCCACCCTGGGACCTGAATTGTGTGTTAGAGAAACTAAGCTTACCTCCTTTCGAACCTGACGCTTCAACAGATTTGAAATACATCTCCTGGAAGACTGCCTTCCTACTAGCTATGACCTCAGCCAGAAGGGTCTCACAACTTCAGGCTCTCATGGTTGTCAAGCCCTTCATAATTTTCCATGCAGACAGAGTCTTCCTGAGGACTAATCCCTCCTTTATGCCCAAGGTGGTGTTTGATGTGAACCTTAACCAGGCCATGCACCTTCCCAACCCTCAAAACAAGGGTGAAAGAATTCTACACTCACTAGACATGCATAGACAACTCAGATACTATCTGGACCGTACTAAGCCATTCAGAAAAACTGACTAGCTTCTTGTAAGCTGTGCTCCAGGGGCAGAGGGGAAGCCCATCTCCAAACAAACCATTTCCAAATGGATTTCACACTGTATCCATTTCTGCTACAAACTACATGGGAAACCCAACTCTAAGTCTATCTGTACTCACTCCACTAGGGCAACCTCCACTTCCATTGCCTTCCTCAGGGGAGTACCTACCAGGGACATCTTGGAAGCGGCCACCTGGGCCTCTGTCCATATCTTTACAAAGCATTACCACCTACTTCTCTTTTCCAGGTCTAGGGCAGGGTTTGCTTTTGTAATTCTGCAGGGCCTCCTGAGCCATACCTAGGACTGTACCTATTCTTCCACCCTTTACCTCAGCTTTGGAAATCCTCCCACAGGTGATGACTGCAACAGTGAAACACGAAGAACATAGTACAGTTGTGTACACTTACCATAAATGTAGATGTTCGAGTGTATTCACTGTTGCAGTCTTGGTTTCCCTCCATCCATTCCCCATTTAACAACTTCCTCTAGGGGGACACAAGCTCCCCAAGGTGGCCCTTGGCCACCAGGACCACTTCTCTCTTTTCCCTTATGCTTCTGATGGGTTAGGGCAAGAAAAACTGATGTAATGACATCGGCTGCCTTGCTTTATAGTACTGACGACCTGACGTCAGACTACAGGTGACAGCAGCTGGCACACAGAAACATTGACTCTGGTATTCAGGCCGGCAGAGGGCTTACCACAGCAGGGATAACCCACAGGTGATGACTGCAACAGTGAATACACTTGAACATCTACATTTACGGTAAGTGTACACAACTGCACCTTTCTACAAAAAACAGCTGCTTAAGAGCTCTGTCATCCTCATCTGAAATATCCTGCATTGATTTTGGAGCCCAATTGGGATCTCTTATCTCACCCTTCAGAGAGCTAGCATGCAGATCTCCACACCTTCAAACTGATCGTATGGTCTCTCTTTTTCCAGTGATTGTAAGACACTGCAAGCCCACATCCCTTGTTTGTGACATTAACCTACAGGTTCAGGACCACTACTATGTTATTGTTTATCCTGACATAATAAGGTATGTTTTCTAATCTCTTCCCCCCCTTCCAGGCTTATGAGAAGTTATTGTAAAATTTTTAACTCCCATGGGATTCCAGAGATCATACAGATGTCCTATCTCATCCAGTAAAAAAATATATATATATCTTGTTCCCCATACCTTTCAGCTAACCACATTATTTCCCCATTTCCAGTGATAGTACTATGACCCAACCTTCCTTTCCTTATCCATGACATCATTTGGCTTCCCAGAAGCATTCATCAGAAAACCTACAATGCAGTGGACAACATTACTCACAAAAGCTTCCAATCAAAATTTTAACTTTTCACAACTACCATATACATTTTTTTCAATATGGAATCTAAATCCTCTTTTGGACTACTTCCAGATTATGTAAAGTTTTTCCCCTAAAAGGAGTCTTACTGTGCAGACTACCCATGGACAGACCCTTTTTCTCCTTCCGTTTCATTGTTATTTTTCACCGACTGACATGGAAACCATATGAGCCGGCTATCCATCTGGTGGTGTTGGGATTTATGCCCAGTTTTTGTCAGTTTGTTTATAATACTTGAATGGGGAATTGTCAAATGCCTTGGCTATGTTGAGTTAGGTGGTGTGTACTGTTTTTCCCTCATCCATGGCCTTGGGGACTTTTTCAAAGAAATCCACCAGATTAAGTAGGCCAAATTGGATTGGGTCCAGTGTTTGGAGGTTTCCTGTGTCATTACTTACATGATCCATGATTATTCTCTCCATGGCTTTACACATAAAACTCGTCGAACATATAGGTTTATAATTTCCAGGTCCGTATATTTTCCCCCTTTATGCAGAGGGATGACTGATGCTGTCTTCCACCCTTCTGGGACAAAGCATGTCTGGAGGCTGTGGTTAAATGGAGATCCTAATGGGCCTGATAAGTCCTGATTTAAGCTGTTTAAGAGACAACCTGGTATATCATCAGGCCGCATGGAAACCGTGTTTTTAGCTTTAGAGAGTGCAGTGGCAGCCTGTTCTTTCGTGATGGTTGCTGGTGGAGTTGTGGGGTGTGTTTCTTGGGGGGAGAACTGGGGATGATGGGGAGGTAAAGACTTGCTGATATCTTCTTGATGAGTATATGTGATGCCATCTACAACTAATTCTGCAAATTGTTGGGTGTTGCCCTTAAGATTGCAAATATAACTGAAAAATGGCTTATGGTTATCCTTAGCTTTGGAGGTTATTTTTACCTCAAAGTCTACTTTCAGAGCCTTAACTTGTTTGTCTTTTCGGCATTTTCCCAGTTAGGGGTCGCCACAGTGGAACTCCGGTCCGCTAATGATTGGCAGTCGATTTTTATAGTGCCGAGTTGCCAGCCCAACGCCCAACCTTCAGCGAAGGCACGCCCATTCACGCATGTCTTTCGGAGGCCACTCGACCACTGGGAGGACATGCAGACTCCACACAAAAGGCACTCCAGCTGAGAATCGAACAGGAGAACCTCTTGCTTTGAGTCAACAACGCTACCGCTGTACCACCGTGGCTTTTACTTTCAGAGCCTTAACTAGTTCCCTGATTTGCTTGTTTAGACTAATAAGGGACTTTTTGCACTGTTATGCACATTCCCTCTTCTCAACAAAATTTTCATTTGTTGTTCAACTTAATACCAGGTGTCCACCAGGATGTTTTTTTTTTTTTTTGGTAGTTTGACCTGGGTTTATTTTGGTCTGGTACTGCCGTTTCTATGCAGTTGTTTATATGATTGTACAGGGCTTTTGTGTATATCTCATCATATGTTTTCTGAATTTAGGGGAGCTTGGAAACTAGCTATGACATTCCTTATTAGGGGTAATTTACCTTGGAGAAGTTATTAACATTTTTGGGGTTGGGGGGGTACTAGTTTTACCTTTATTTCAAGGGAGATTGCTTTGTAATCTGATCTTATCAGTGAGGACATCACACTTGGGGGTTGGGGGTGCAGCCCTCTCACATATTTGTGAGTACCAGAGCTAGGATATTCCTCTAGTGGGAGTGCAAACTTGTTGCTCCAGGGAATTTGAATTTACAAATACAAGAAGTCTTTGGGGCCTGTATGTTACTGGTCATGCATGCCTCCCAGTTAATGGAGGGATAGTTTAAATCATCCATGAGTATGGTATTGGGCTGGATGGTGAGTGATTCTAGTAACTTCAGGTATGATCAATAGGTGTTTTGGTTCACAGTAGGTGAACCTGCAGCTAGCAAGAATATGGTAATGGATTTTTCCGATGGTTAGTTGGACATGGAGTAGTTCAAGCATGTCAAATTATTTGACCAGCCTTGAGGTGTGCTTATCCTTTATGCAGATAGATACACCTGTGCCTTTTGCTGTTTCATGTTCGGTGGGTGACTGGAAAGTACAAAAGGTGTTACAGCCTTGCGAGTGCTTTCCATGGCTTTGAACCATCTTTCAGTAACTGCACAGATGTTAGCATCCTCTAGGGTGAGGAGCGCTTCTAGGTATTGCAGTTTCTTGTTGAGAGTCCTAGTAGTAACACCTTTAGCTTGTCCTGAGAACTTTTCTTCTGTTAGAAGGTTTGTGTCTTTGACAATACCTAAAAAAGGCACTATAGGGGTGGATAATGTTTTGGCAATATCCAAAAGCCTAGAGGTGACAGGTAAAGACCATGCATGGCAAAGCAATGTTGCCTGTCAACCATGGCCTCCCAGGCTGACAAGTATTGGACCCCTTTGGAGTGACACCAGTAGCTAAGTCAATTGTTAAAGTTGATCATTTTCTGTTCGTATTGCGGCATCGTCATTGGAGGTGGTAGAATACTGCTCAATGCTAAGTTCATACCTGCCTGTTGACACACATTCTGAGAGCTCAATCATGTCTCTCTTCATATAGTCTAAAGAGGTACTTCTCAAGTCATTCATATCTATATCTACTACGACTGAGTCATTCTGCTACTTAGGGGTAAGTGACCTGAGTGCTTATGTGATCTGGTGGATCTTGGCCCCTGACAAGCAACTAACCGTAACCTTCTGCTTATCCAACCTAGTAAGAGGGACATCAGTGTGTCTCGCAATGGAGCTAACTATGACCAGAATATTGGATTGCGGAGTATTTTACCTTATGGGTTTGGTAGCTGAGACACCAAGGGGATGTGGCTTTGTGTTGTGATGGGAATATTCTTGTTTGTGTGCATGCCGAGTTTCTGAGGACTGTGTCCTGAGAGACCTTTGAGGTTTGGGTAAGTTGCATGTGAGCACCTTTGCATACGTGTGTTTATGTGTTCTGTCCTTTGTAGCTGGAGAGAGTGATTTGTGTGTGAGTCACCTGACAACCTTTTTGTTGCTTTTTGTGCCTGTATGTGATAATTTAGCCTCTAGTGTCAATGTGTTACTACCTCTCTCACATACTGTATTTGTCTGTTTGAGAATTAAGTAGTTGCCATTGTGCATAAAGCAATTGCTGCATTGCCCCAGGATGTCCATGTCCACCAGGCGGGATGCAGAGATAGCAGGAAAGAGCCCATCCAGGGTTGGGGTCCTAATGTGTACTTGCAAGGGATAGGAGTGGAGGATGTTTGTAACCAGATGAGAAAAGGGTGCTTACTTGGTATAATCAGCAGCTAACCTAACCAGCACCCAAACCAGATGCTCTCTGAGCAGTGATAGTCTTGAGTGCTATAATAAGGTAAGGTAGACCTAAATAGTCTTGAATAGTACTTAATACAATGCATGATGCTGAATATAAGTTACAATTTATTGAATATGTTGAAAACTGAATGTGAATTATATTGAGTGTAATACTTTGAACTGAATATGAGACATATATTTATTGTGATACACAGAAGTGAATGTGAACTGTTTACTGAATGTGATACATGAAACTTAATGTAAGATACATACTGGTTCTGAAAAATGGTACTGAGTGCAAGTCATAACAAGTACATCCAGAAAGGGAATAGAAAGAAAAGGAGGATAAAAGAAAGACCCCTAGGCCAGAAGGAAAACAGCAGAAAGCAGCAGGGGATAGGAGGGAGGGACACAATACTTCCACAGTGAGAAGTAGGACATCTACTGTTATGGTACATTCTTATACAGCGTTTTGTCAGGCTTCTTCTACCACGTTCTACTGAAGACTTTGAACTCACAGATGTGTTACTATGGATAAGAAGTCCACAGATGATACAAGTAGAAACCATTTTCAGTGTGTTTTCAGTTGTTTCAGGAAACTTTCTTAATGTTGTATACTTAAAACTTCATAAAAATGTCCATGTTTGGTAGCATAGAGTGATAAGTCCTGATTATGGTCAAGGCAACATGAGTTCAGTTAGCAGCTTGGGTACCTGATCAAGCTGGCCAGGGAGCATGAGAGTGAAAGGGCTCTGGTGCCTCTGGCTCATCACTTACGTGATATTTAATGGGAAGACAAGGTGTTGCAGCAGCGGAACAGGAGCTGTCATTGAGTGTACTCCTGTCGTCCACTGAGTGAACATGATTATTTGCAATGCCGTAGCCCATCCAGTGAACAAGATTGTGTGTGCTGCCATAGCCCATTGAGCACATGGAGGTATATGCCCTGTTGCAGTGTGCAGTGGAGTTAAGAGCTGCCATGAGGGAGAAAAATGGTTCACTGGTGGAAGAGTGGGTTATTCAGCAGGACCAACAAGCTGATCCACTCCCTACCACCTTACTGGCACTGCTTGGAAAACAAATGGGCCTATTAGGCTATTCAGGCAGGAATGAGTGACCATAGGGCTCTCACATGGCCTGGATATAACCAGCCCTTGTCTCATTAAAAAATGGTCTTTAATGGGTGCAGGTAAAGGAGCCACGAGGCCTGTCTAGCAGTGGAAGACAAAATGCTTTAAATGTGGTATGTAGAAGCTTTTCTTAATTAACAGGTACACTGGCTGTGTCTCGCATTGATGCCTGGAGAAGCAACACTTTGTGGATGCAATGTTTTATACAGTTTCAAAGACAAGTTGTCAGTTTCCATTTTAACCCACTTGGTATGTGCACACATGGTCAAGTTGTGGCCATCTGAGGTAACCATTTCAAATCCATAACCACAGGCATTGCATGGCTTGTACTAAGAAGGCTTCATAAATTACTATTGTCTTGTGAATTTATTCTGCCAGCTTTCTGTGCATTGCAGAAAAATTGATGAGTAGTAGTAGTTTAATTTGTCTGCTATTTGATTGTTTGGCCAAGATAGTTTGTGGAGGATATTGCAGATTAATGGTCTTTTGCTCTGCACAAAATAGATTTGCAACTGTGTTGTATTGAATTGCGGCAGCCTCAATTAAAATGATTACTGTAAATAGCTCAGAACTAAACTTTTTGATAAGCTAAGCAGTCTTTTTAGCTGTTGTACAATATAGTCACTACAGGAAATAAGTTTAACCCAATATGTAATAGTAACTGAACTTGTTGTCATTACTACTTGGCTGCCAGGATCAAAATTTAAAAAACACTAAACATCTGTGTATCTTAACTTCTGGACTTTTAAACTGTCCGTATGTGTTTTTGACAAACTATTTTGCTGATTTTGTCTCACTCTTAATAAATGGAGCAACCCTAGCTGCTGCTTATTTAAGTAAAGGAGAGGTAGGAACAAAGCTTCCACATAATGTTATGGGCATCAGCCTGCTCCCTACTGAAGACAAACACAGCTAAATGACATTCAGCTAGTTTGCTCATGATGAAAAGATGATACCAAATTTAAAAAATAAAAACTCTCAATGCCAGAGTAAAAGCAGCACAGAATGAATTTCACATGTATGTGTAGGCTCATATATGCAGTATATCACTTACTTTTCCACTAAATCACTTCCTTCAAGAAGATGCTTGCAGAAACAAGTATTTTTACACAGCAGACTTGTTTAAAAAAATTGGGAAGCCACTTTTTAAAAAAAGTCCATTGTAAGGCCTGGCTCTGGTGCAGAGGGAAGGAGCCCTTGCTCTGATACAGGAGGCTGAAGTTTGATTAGTGGTTTTAGTACTGGATGTACCAGGCAAGCAGGGAGGGAGAGGAGCAAAAAGGTTGGCCCACTTACCTCTTCCAGTGGGTGAGGGGGGTAGCAAGCACTTGAAGAGAGCATATGGCAGAGTATGGTTTCTCTGGTGAAAACAGGGGAAACTACTTCCTGTTCTTGATGGGAATCGGCAGTACTGCTTGCTGGAAACATCTCTTGTGGAAGTGAAGGATGATCAGTGCGGACAGTCCACTGCACAACTCCCTTCAGCTCTGCAATATGGGCATCAGTGGGTGAAATCTAGGGATAGAAAGAAAAACCCTCAAACCACCATTAGTGACTGTTTAAAAGATAGACCCTCCCAGCTGACCCTCAAAAGTGCAGAAGAAAAATGAAAAGTCCATAAAAAATAGTGACACCATTCTGGCCAGCGATGAAACTTCATTTTACTAATCTTTCCAGAATTAAGCAACCTGGACTTCAGCAGCATGTGTGGACCATTCTAACATAGGTAAATCCAGTTTCACCACCTAATGAATGGGAGTTATCACTCTACTGTATTACAGTGTCCTCATTCCATTGACACTAGCATTCAGAGCAGTTGGTCTGGCTGTGCTGCTTAGTTTGATTTGCCATTTTAACAGAGCAAACCAAGGGTAGAATTGCAAGTTGTAGTGCTTGTGTGTGTGCGTGTGTGTGTGTGTGTGTGTGTGTGTGTGTGTGTGTGTGTGTCGCTATATATATATATATATATATATATATATATATGTGTGTGTGTGTGTGTGTGTGTGTACGCTCGCGCACATGTCAGCAGTGCTGTTCATATGAACAAGTTTGGCTTATGTGAATGGAAGACAAACCACAGTGTCTTGCTTGGAAGTAATGGCTATGTTCTGAAGTGTGCAAGTAGCTGAGTAAATCTGTTAGTAACCAGAGTTAGTTTATGAGTAAATGTTTTAATACACTTTTCTGTTCTTTTTTTTTTTCAGGATGCACAGACTTCTAGAACACTGACTCTTATATCAAAAACTATCCAAACTTTGGGAAGCTGGGGAAGTTTATCCAAAAACAAACTTGTAAGTATTTGACATTGTAGTATGATTTATAGGATGACGTCCTTGAAACATTGGTACTTAACCTGGTGCCTTAGTCTGATTGCTAAAGGATGCATTTTTGTGTGTGGGGGCGGTGGTGGTGGGCACAATTGTAATGAAATATTCTATAGCATCTCCATACAAAGACATTTGTTTTAATAGCTTCTCACGATTTTCTGGATGTCAACCCATATTTGATTTTTACTTTATACACATCTTACATCTCTGTTGGCCATTGACTCAGTTTAGATGTCCAACACTTTAAAGGGCAGCCTTACCCAGAAAACTGAAACAAATTGTGCATTTCTTCATACCTATTTTTTACTGCATGTTATCATTATAGTCTTAATTTAAGCCCTGAAAAATCCTTAATTTTCCTGATGATGACAGTCTTGCTGCCTGATTTCATTTTGCAGTAAAAGTCTTCACATTGCTTATGTAATTTTATCGGGGCACATAGTTCACTGTGGTGAGAAGAGCTTTTGCTGAGGTAATATCTTTCCAATGACTTCCACTGAGAGGACATTGATTTCTAGATTTTTTTTTAACTTGTCTGTGGCAAGAATATCAGGTTTTCTTTTGTAGTGACATTCTTTGATTTTTGCTAATGTTGTTTTTGATAGACTTAAAAAAATGGCTTATTTAATGTTTTTGTTCGGACTCAGAGTTTTAGTTCCATATCACATTTTGTTGCTGAGCTGTAAAGTTGTTCATCTGTGACTGATACCACCAACAGAAGATGATTGATTGCTCTCAGTACTTGGTTTCAAAACGTTATTGATTGACCTGCATAATTATTTTGTTTTCATAAGACTGTAAAAGTCTGTGGCATAGCTGCTCCTAAGCTCACATGGTACTGTAGATGTTGCAGCTGATACCATAAGTATTTTATAAAGGTTTCACAAAAACGCTGAATGGTTGTGTTGATTGACAGCTTGAGACCCAAGTCAATAACAATTGTGTTTAAAATACATTTTCTATTATGTTTCACTCTTGGGCTTGGAGTAAAAGAAAGGAAAACACTCATGATGTGAAGAAGCATGATGTTTAAATAACCGTTGTCCTTTACCAAGGTTTAGGCTTAACTTACTGAAGTCTTGTCTATAAGTATTCTTTTTTTTTTTTAATAAACACCTTTGTTAAATTATCACTTGTGACAGAGGAAAATGTATATAAAATAAATCAAACTGTATTAACAAGTTCACGTTTGCAAGCATAATATTTCACATATATTGGTATATGTTGTATAACTTAAGTAACATTACATAATTTGTTCAAGTCCTGCCTTTATTAAACCATTACTCTTATGACACAGGCAGTCATACATTTGTATAAATGAAAATAAACCACACCGACACAATCCTAGTTACAAGCATTTTACATCACAAACCATACTGACACACTCCCAGTAGCAAACATTATACATCATTTATAATCTTCCCAGTATTTTCATTCGAACATTACAGAGCACATTTAAGTCCTACCTTATTTTAATCCTCATTCCTCCCCTGTATGTATTGTTCCCACAGTTCCCAATTTTTCCTATGTAGTTTGCTCCTTCCCTTTTCTAAAGATGTAATTTCCAGTTGTTCTATGTCTGTTACTGTATTCACTACTTCTAGTATAGTTGGTTTAGATTCTGATTTCCATTTTCTAGTAATTGCTTTTTTGGCAGCCACCACAATTAGACCCAGCAAGGTCTTACTAGGTCTAGCAATTCTGATTCTGTATCATAGCTCTGAAAAATCATCTCCCTCGTCACACCAATCTGGCCACCCAACATGTCCGACAGTGCATCCCACAGGGAATCCTTAAAGTCCACCAACTTACTGCACACTCAGAAAATGTATTCACAATTACCTCTCTCTTTCCAGGCACACCTCCAACATTTGCTGTCTACCTGAGGAAAAATTCTGTGGAGTTTACTTGGGGTATAAAAATATCTATGTAAATATTTCCAAGCAAAAATCTTAAATCTTCCAGATTTATTTGCATATTTGGGAGACATACATACATCATCCCATTGTTTCTTTATGAATTACTTAGACATTCTCTCTTCCCCATCCTTTCTAACTTCCTCTGATTGATTATTATAGTTATAATGCAATATTTTATATGCTGTAAGACAAACAACAACAACAGCATTAATTATTCCTTTTTTAATGGCAACGTCTGTTCTAGATTCTACTAAAAACGCTACCAGTGCTTTTCTTTCATTTAGGACCACCTTGTTTCTTTCTCTTTGCCTATACTCTGATATCAATCCTTGATTAGAAAGCCAATCTCTAACCTGCAATCCAAATAAATTCTTGGTGCCTTCTCATTCTATCATCTTTCCCTCTCTAGTTATTTGCTCCCAATACTTTGGTTCCTTTGCCAGTTTTCTACAATAAATTCCAGCCCCCTCTTGCCTATTTTCTGTATCCCTAATTGCAGTCTTCCCTATCTGCAGAATCTCCTTTCTGCATTCCTGTGTTGGCTTAGTTCTTAGGATACTTTCTGCTACTTTATAGATCTAATATTCTGCATGATTATTGTTATTCCTCTTAAAGGCCTGCATCCAAAATCCCAGTCTCTCCTTGTTTCTTGAGCTCTCCTCCCATTTCATCATCATCCCGTTCCACTTTGAATAATAGTTTTCTGCTTGTGCTATGTATTGGAGCCTTAACTGTGTAGCTCTGAAATACTCCTTCAAACTGGGTAATCCTAACCCGCCCTGTTCTACTGGAGGAATTGAAGAATCACCATATCCCACTTGACTCTTGCCATCTTCCCCTCCCAGATAAAGTCCTTCAGTTCTTTATTAATTGCTATCCACAGCATCTCCTCTGGTGGATAAAAATATGCCTGAACTGTGTATAAGACTAATGGGACTAAATCATTTAACTGCTTGTATCTTACTATCCATATCCATATAACAAAACTTCCGTTTTCTCAGTTTTTGTATTATCTTTTGTTTAAACTCTTCTCACATATCCTTAGCTGCCACACCAGAATCATTTTTAATCCATACTCCTAAATACTTCATTTTGTCATGTCCCCATAAATAAGGATATTGCTGAACCAATTCATATGTGGGTACATAATTTGCTGCTGTTACCTTTGTTTTAGCTTCATTCATTTTGTATCACGAAAAGATTTGAAACTGTCTCAAAATCTTCCACAACACTGTAATGTCTCTCTCTGGTTTTGTCAGGTACAGAATAATATCTGCAAACAGAGCCAGCTTTTCTTGATTACCATACCAATTATATTCTTGAATTTCTGAGTCCCTTATTTTCTTTGCCAGTAGTGGTTTTAAATATAACGCAAATAAAATAGAAAGAGGACATATATGTCTGGTTAATCTGCTCAAGCAGAAATTATTAGAGAGAACCCCACCCACTTTAATTTTCACCTGCAATCCCTCATATATCCTCCTAATCAACCTTTTAATTTTTTTCAGTAAATGCAAATGCTTACATTGCCCTGCTGATAAAGTCCCAGCTTACTTTGTGAAATGATTTTTCTGCATCAAGACCCACCAACAACAATGGTATTTTCTTACATTCTGCTTCCCTTTAGATCATTAGTGTTCTGTTAATGTCAGATGTTTGCCCCTGTCCACAAAACCACGTAGGACCTTTGTAAAGGACCTACTGACCTCCCTGGAGTACACTATAAATGAAAAGAAATCCAAAAAAATTGTATTCCTGGGAGTAAGCCTGGACTCAGCATCCCAGATGGCATTTCTTACTCCAGAAAAAAAGCCTGACAGGCTACTTCTCTCAACTAGCCATCAGAATCCAGTTATCCGCAAGGAAAATCCTGCAAGCTCTAGGGTTCATGGCTTCCTGCATTCTGCTAATTCCATATGCCAGACTGCATATGAGGAAACTTCAGTGGTACTTTAAAAGCCTTTGGTGTCAACACCATCAGGACCTGGAAACTATCATACCTATGATACCTTGTCTAAGGAAAGATTTTCTTTGGTGGGCAGGAGCATACAACCACAACAAGGGCCTTCCCTTTTCACAACCCCACGTCACCCAGACCCTAACCACAGATGGATCAGTTTATGCCTGGGGTGCATACCTGGATGGCAGGTGCATTCAGGGCCACTGGAGCCCAAATCAAATACATCTGCACATCAACCAAAAAGAGATGCTAGCTGTTCAGCATGCTCTGACAGCTTTCAGAACCCTACTCTGTCCGGGGCCTCTACTAATCAAAACAGACAACACCACAGTGATGCAGGCTAGCCATGACCCTTTGGCACATGGCTTCAGCTGTGCAAATTCACCTGCTAGCACAATTCCTGCCAGGCAACCAAAACTATCTGGCAGACAACTTGAGCAGAAATCTCCTAGACCCACATAAGTGGCAACTAAACCACAGCACCTTCAACCTTGTAACCCAGAAATGGGGCACCCCGAAGGTGGACCTATTTGTCTCCCACCACAACAAACCAGCTCAACAAATTTTGCACCAGAGAACTGCACAGCAAGGCCTGGAAAGTGGACGCCCTATCCTTCCAATGGGTAAACCTCTCGATCTATGCATTTCCCCCTCTACCTCTTCCTACAAGGGTACTACTCAAAATAAGGGAGGGAAAACCAAGAGCAGTTTTGATTGCCCCAGATTGGCCATGCCAGCACTGGTACCCACTGCTGCACAGTCTGTCACCTACCTCAGATCCCAACTCTCCTGACCCAGCAGAATGGAGAATTCTTGCATCCAAAATTGCAGACCCTGAACCTGGCAGCCTGGCTTATTCCCTGCCCTCTCCTCCAGTTGCCAGCCTAAGCAAGCATGTCCTGGACGTTATATGTAAGGCCAGACATCCCAGCACTAGAAAATCCTATGCTGACAAATGAAAAAGGTATTGGACCTGAATCCAGGCTAAAGTAGCTGAAACAGCACAGCCCTCCTTACCTCTCATCCTGGATTACCTAGCAGACCTACTTCACAGGGGCCTATCCTTCTCTTCTATTAAAATTCATGCCTCTGCCATCTCTGCTCATTACAGCACAGAGCCACCTCTCTTTTCTCACCCTCTCATCAAACAGTTCCTAAGAGGGGCTAACAATTTAAGGCCGCCCAGAAGAGCTCCTACCCCAGCTTGGGACCTTAACTTTGTGTTGGAAAAGCTCATGCTACCCCCCCTTTCAGTCTGCACCTTCAGCAGAGTTAAATTCCTCTCTTGGGAAACAGCTTTGCTTCTGGCCATCACTTCAGCTAAAAGAGTGTCTGAGCTACAAGCACTCATGGCTGTAGAGCCCGTCATCATTTTTCATGCTGACAGGGTCTCCCTCAGGACTAACCCAACTTTCATGCCTAAAGTGGTGTCCAGTGTGGCTCCCAACCAATCTATTAATTTGCCCACTTTTTTCCCTAACCCTCAAAATAAGGGGGAAAGGACTCTTCACTCTTTAGATGTGCACAGACAGCTCAGATTCTACCCGGATAGGACTAAGCCCTTTAGGAAAACTGACTATTTACTAGTCAGATTTGCAGCAGGGGCGGAGGGCAGGGCCATATTCAAACAAACCATTTCCAAATGGATAGCACACTGTATCCATTTCTGTTACAAACACCACTGGAAACCGCCCTCTAAGGGGGTCAGGACACATTCCACAAGGGCACCACCTCTGCAGCTTTTCTCAGAGGGGTCCCTACCAGGGACATCCTGGAGGTTGCAACATGGAGTTATGTTCATGCCTTCACCAAGCATTACCACCTGCCTATATTTTCCAAATCCAGGGCAGGCTTTGCAACCGCAGTCTTGCAGGGCATACTAGCCAGCCCCAACTCTTCTTGACTGCCTCCAATACTTCAACTTTGGGAATCAACCCAAGTGTGATGACTGCAACAGTGAAACACGAAGAACATAGTACAGTTGTGTACACTTACCATAAATGTAGATGTTCGAGTGTATTCACTGTTGCAGTCCTGGTTTCCCACCCTCTATCCCCCTTCTCTCTCACTGTCTCTCTTCCTCACCCCTTTACAGGGATTTTTGGTATTTGCTTTCTACTGATGGTGGTCTTCCACCATAACCTAGCTCCCTATTTGGGGGCGCCTGACATTTGGGGCAAGAAAAACTGATGTAATGGTGCCTGTTTTATACCACTGACGACCTGACATCAGTCCTGGAGCAACAGCAACTGATGCAGAAATACTAAGCCTCTGGTATTCGGGCCGACTGAGGGCTACCCCTGGCAGGATGACCCAAGTGTGATGACTGCAACAGTAAATACACTCGAACATCTACATGTATGTTAAGTGTACACAGCTACTTTCTTGGTCTCTTCCCTTTGTATTACCTTTCCCTCTCTAGTTATTTGCTCCCAGTACCTTGGTTCCTTTGCCAATTTTCTCCAGTATATTCCTGAACCCTCTTGCCTATTGTCTGTATCCCTAATTGTAATCATCCCTATCAGCAAAATCTCCTTTCCCCATTCCTGTATTGGCTTAGTTCTTAAAATACATTCTGCTACTTTATGAATATAATATTCTGTATGATTATTATTGTTCTGCATCTAAAATCCCAGTCTCTCCCTGTTACTTGAGCTGCCCCCGTTTCATCATCATCTCTTTCCACTTTGACTTATAGTTTTCTGCTTGTGTTATGTATAGGAGCGTTAAATGTGCTGCTCTGAAATACCCCTTCAACTCAGGTAATCCCAATCCATCCTATTCTATTGGAAGAAAAAGCTTATCCCACTTGACTTTTGCCATCTTCCCCTCCCAGATAAAATCCTTCAGGTCTTTAATTGCTATCCACAACTTCTCCTCTGGTTGATAAACATATGCCTGACCTGTGTGTAAGCCTAAAGGGATTAAAAACATTTTAACTGCTTGTATCCCACTATTGATGTCCATATGACAGAGCTTCCATTTTCTCAGTTTTTGTATTGTCTTTTCTTTAATCTCTTTCCATATATCCTTGGCTGCCACGCCATAATCATTTGTAATCCCTACTCCTAAATACTTAATTTTATCATGTCCCCATAAGTACAGCTATTGCTGAACCAATTAGTATGTGGGTACATAATTTACAGCTATTGTTTTTGTTATAGCTTCATAAATGTTGTATCCCGAAGAGGTTTGAAACTGTCTCAGTATGTTCCATAGCACTGTTATGTCCCTTTCTGGTTTTGTCAGGTATAAAATAATGTCATCAGCAAACTGAGCCAGCTTTTCTTGACTTCCATACCAATTATATCCTTGAATTTCTGAGTCCTTTATTTTTTTGCCAGTGGTTCTAAATATGATGCAGATAACAAAGGGGATAGAGGACATCCCTGCCTGGTTCCTCTGCTCGAGCAGAGTTATCAGAGAGGACCCCACCCACTTTAATTTTCGCCTCTGATCCCTCATATATCCTCCTAATCAACCTTATAATTTTATTAGGGAATGCAAATGCTTCCATTGCTGTGCTCGTAAAGTCCCAGCTTACTCTGCCAAATGCTTTCTGTGTATCAAGACCCAATAACAACAGTGGTATTTTACATTCTGCTTCCTTCTGGATCATCCATTTTCTGTCAGTGTTGTCAAATGTTTGACTCTCCTCCACAAAACCACGTTGATCCATATCTATCAATTTTGGCATCACTTTTACCATTGTTTAGCCATTATATTCATAAACACTTTATAATTATGATTTAGTATTAAAATGGGTCTGTATGAATCTTTACCCTCTTTAGGTATTACAGCTACCACCACTTTCTTCCAGGATGCTTGTTCTTCTCCTCCTTTTAAAATACTGTTAAAACCTTCCAGATCATTATCAGTTTTTTTTCCCTTGTAGCTTCCAAACTTCCACAGGAATGCCATCTATTTTTGGAAACTTTCCTGTAGATTGGTTATATATCACAATTTTTATCTCATCTCCTCCTATCCTAACCATTAGTAATTGAGCCTCATCTACTTCTAACCTTGGTATATTTAATTCTTCGGTAAACATTTCCATTTGTATCTTTAATTGATTTCCATATTTCTCTGCTTTATACAGACTTTCATAGAATTTCCGAAATATTTCTAATATCGCTACAGGATCTCTTGTTACCTTCCTTGTGATAGGCTCCATAAGCTTGGCGACAGCGCTTCCTACTTTCTGTTGCCTGAGTCGTTGTGCTTAAAGTTTTTGTGCTGTAGTGTTATCAGAAAAACAGTTGCCTAACAGCAATCTTTCCAAACTCGTGTATATATTGTTGAGGTGTAATACCTTATTTTCTGCTTAGCATTCTGCAGTTGATCATCTTGTTCTGTGAGATTCCCCTTATTCTGCAGTACTTCTAAATAATTCTTGTTGCTTCTTAACTATAGCTCCCTTTCTTTTATTTCCACCCTATTTTTAAACTCCACCTTAATTTTATCCCACTCCCTAGCTGTATTTTCAGAAGTTAATTTCTATCCTCTCGAATAGCTCCTGAACAATCTCCACTACCCAGTCCTTAAATTCCTCTCTTTTGAACAGATAGGTGGGAAAGCGACAGTGTCTCATTTGTATTTCATTGCCCGGTGTTTTTATTTTAGTTATCATTGATGCATGATCTGAAATAGTTATTGGGGGCATATCAAGACCTTCAATTAAATGCACATATTCCTGTGAAATGTAACTTCTGTCTAGCCTAGCCCAGTTTTTATGCCTTGGGGAATAATATGTAAATTCACTCCAAATATTTTCATAAATTTATTCAAATATCTGCTCTCCTTTATTAGCCTTTTTCTTCTGGGCCCCCCAGGCACATATTCACTGTTGCAAATCAAATTCCATTCCCTGCCTGTAAGTAACATTCCTTGCTGAAAACTGATTATTTCTCCCAGAATTTTCTTAAGCTCCATTATAGTAGTTTTAGGTGGAATATAAATGCATGCCAGTGTAATCCTCCTCCTTGCCAGTAGTCCCTTAGCACTACAAATGTGCCATTATTATCTTTTTTTATCCTCTTCTGTCACTGCTGGAGCGCCTCTTATAATTAATGTAAGTACTCCTCTTTTCCTCTGTCTTAGATGTTATGCTGATTAATCATCCTGAGAACCTTTCTTTATCAAATTCACATGTTCAACTCTTTTCAAATGCATTTCCTGTAATATAGCTGTTTGCACTCTACATTTTAATGTAGTTCACTATTTCTTTTTTGAATTTATCTGTGAGACCATTGACATTTAAAGACATTACAGACATGATTATTGTATTAAAAAGTTATTATTCCCACATTTTATGTATAACGACTTCTTGTTAAATGTCTAGTTCCAGCTTTTGTGTTACATGGACATGCTATTTGGCAGGTTGAACTTTTGTATAGTTGTTTGAGGCTATGTCACATCTTAAAAAACTTTGTTTTATTGAAAGTCCTCAAAAATGAAATACCCCCCGAAAACCTATTAATTTAATGCTAACACACAAAATTGTGTACATCTTCAAATATTGAAGTTTTAACCTGTAATAAGAACAAATGTCCCAAACTGACGGCCATACTCATAGACTTGAGTTAACCTAAAAGAATGGTTATTCATGCCAGGATGCATGGTGCAGCCTGTGCTTCTAAGTGCTAACTGGTTTTGCCGTATTTCTGTAGCTCTCCCAGCAGCTGGGGAAACCCCTGAATTCTTTCAGAGAACATTATCTCCTACCCAGTTTCTCTTTTTTCCCCAGTCAGTCACTCTCCATCAGACTATAACCAGTTTCTCTTCATCACATTGTCTCCATGAAGATATGGGAACCAGACAGCCAATTTCTCATTATCAGATTATTGCCATTATCAGATTATCTCGATGGAGACATGAGAACCAGATAGTCAATTATTCTGTTTCTATGGAGACATGAGGGCCAGATACAGAATTGCTACTAAGCAAACATTCATTTGCTAGAAAAAGGCATCATAATAATCAGTATTCTTTTTCATTTACTTGTTTTCTCTTAAAACTTGTTACTAAATTAATGTAAGGTCCTCAATTAAATCTAAAGGTGCTTCAGCAAGTATTAGTTTAAGGGTGTACACACTTATACAACCAGTTTATTGTACATTTTTTATTTTTTTATATTTTTTCGCCTAACAGATTTGTTTTTCAATTGAATTGTACAGGTTACAGGTCACATTAAAGGTGGTAAAAGTTTTGAAATTATTTATTGTGGTCTCACTTTTTATATCACAAAAACCTGGCATTTTAACAGGGGTGTGTAAACTTTTTATGTCCACTGTACCAGCTCCAACATTGCTCTATAGTGGGCAAAGGTCAAATTCCCTGATCCTCACTGTTCACATTTTCGTAAGGTCTTAATGCTGGCAGAATCGATCAAATGAGTTTCAGCAACTTCTTCCAGCATGAAAAGTTTGACATTTAAGAACACCTGATTATATGTAGTGTTTCTCATAGTATGCGTGTACATACATACACATACATACACACACAGACATATACACACACACACACACACACACACACACACACACACATATACAGTGGATATAAAAAGTGTACACACCCCTGTTAAAATGCCAGGTTTTTGTGATATAAAAAAAATGAGACCACAATAAATAATTTCAAAACTTTTACCACCTTTAATGTGACATATAACCTGTACGATTCAATTGAAAAACAAATCTTAGGGGAAAAATATAAAAAATAAAAAATGTACAATACGTTGGTTTCATAACTGTGCACACCCTTAAACGAATACTTTGTTGAAGCACCTTTTGATTTAATTACAGCATTCAGTCTTCTTGGGTACACACCTGCCATCAGTTAAAGAGACCCTTATTAACCCCAATTAAAGTTTAACTGTCCTAGTAGTATTTTCCTAACATTTACTCAGTTGCCTGCTACAGAAAAAGCTATGGTTCGCAGAAAGCTTACAAAGCACCAAAGGGATGTCATTGTTGAAAGGTGTCAGTCAGGAGAAGAGTACAAAAAAATGTCCACAGCATTAGATATAACATGGAACACAGTGATTTCAGTCATCAAAATGTGGAGAAAATATGGGACATGGAATATGTCACATATTGTCTACTCCAAGGCAATCTCTGCTTAACATACAAGGCCATGTCAAACCCAGAGCTGTTGGACATGCTGCACTTAAAGAAATTCCAATCCCTTAGAGCCACACGCTCCAGGGATCTAAACCTTGTCATCACAATAAACAAAACATGCTGGAGGGATAGGTTCCTGACCCAGAGACTCCCCAGACTCTGGAATAGACTACTCGTCAAGCAGAGCACCTCTTTGGCCATCTTCAAAAGGAACCTTGATGGTTAGATGGGAGAAAGGAAATTCACCCCGGGGATCACGTCATTCACCCTGCTAGACAGGGGTCCAGGGAAGTAAATAGTGTGGGAAGAAATAGCCAGGGAATTGTTATTGCTAGGCTTGTATAGGCCCAAGGGCTGATGTCCATAGGTTCATAGGTTGGTACTAGGCTAACAGTGACATTGCAAAGAACTGGATGTCCCTCCAAAATTGATGAAAAGATGAGAAGAAAATTGGTCAGGGAGGCTGCCAAGAGTCCTACAGCAACACTGAAGGAGTTGGAAGAATTTCTGGCAAGTACTGGTTGTGTACTACATGTGACAACAATCTCCCATGTTCTGCATATGTCTGGACTGTGGGATAGGGTTGCAAGACGGAAGCCTTTACTTTCACAGAAAAACATCCAGACCTAGCTAAAATTTGCAAAACAATACATCAAGTCTCCCAAAAGCATGTGGGAAAATGTGTTGTGGTCTGATGAGACCAAGGTTGAACTTTTTGGCCACAATTCCAAAAGGTACGTTTGACATTAAAACAACACTTAGCATTACCAAAAGAACACCATCCGCATGGTGAAGCATGGTGGTGGCAGTATCATGCTTTGAGGTTGCCTTTCTTCAGCTAGAACTGGGGCTTTATTCAAGGTGGAGTGAATTATGAACAGTTCCAAATACCAGTCACTTTTGACCCAAAACCTTCTGGCATCTGCTAGAAAGCTGAAGAGGTATTTCACCTTTCAGCACGACAGTGACCCCAAGCATACATCCAAATCAACAAAAGAATGGTCTCACCAGAAGAAAATTAAAGTTTTGGAATAGCTCAACCAGAGCCCAGACCTAAATCCAATAGATAATCTGTGGGGTGACCTGAAAAGGGCTGTGCACCACAAGAGATGCCAGATTTGGAGCGCGTTTGCAAGGAAGAGTGGGAAAATATTGGCAAGTCAAGATGCACCATGCTGATAGACTCCTACCCGAGAAGACTGAATGCTGTAATTAAAACAAAAGGTGCTTCAGCAAAGTATTAGTTTAAGGGTGTGCACACTTATGCAACCAGCTTATTGTATGTTTTTTTATTTTTTACCCTAACAGATGTTTGTTTTTCAATTGAATTGTACAAGTTATAGGTCACATTAAACGTGGGAAAAGTTTTGAAATCATTTATTGTGATCTAATTTTTTGTATCACAAAAAGTTGGCATTTTAACAGGGGAGTGTACACATTTTATATCCACTGTACATATGCATATACACACACACACACACACACACACACACAAATATGGGTCTACTTTGTTTTGTTGAATCTCATTTCACTGAATTTGATTGCACCCCGACCACATCGCTGAAAACTCATTTCACTGAATCTCATTTCACTGAACTGAACTTAGTGCATATGGCACTGTGTAGAGTACTGCAAGACAAGTAAAAGGTATATGCCCTTTTCCCCACTGTAGTGTGATCCTGGAGTTAGTATATATAGTTGGGGGGTGTAGCTTCCCACCTTATTTGTTTTATATTGTATTTTACCAAAAACTTTAAAACAATACATTTAAAGAATAGACATTCATAGTTACAACGCCAATGACTAACTCTCTCCAAAAGACAATATGTACTCAAAATAAATGGTGGGGGGGCTATGCCCTCACATCCCCCCATCTTCTTGATGTTCATAGCCAGCTACGTCTTTACTTGGTAGAACAAAATCTTTCAGAAAATCCGAGCAGCTGTTTATTTTTTATTCAGTGGTAAGGACACGGGAGTCTATTGCCAAGATTACTCGGTGAAATGGTTGAAAGTTTGCATTTCTTTTGTCTGCTCTTCTAAAAACATTCCCTTCCAGGTCAAATCAAAGCACATTCTACAAGATCCTTGGCAACTTCTCAAGCCTTTTGGTCGAGAGTGTCATTTCTGCAGCTGCTACTTGGTCAAATTCCCATATTTTTATTTCACGTTATAAATTAGACATTGTTTCTAGGAATAGGGATACCTTTGGCTCTGCAATGCTCTGAAATATTCTTCCATGATGGCCACCCTAGGTTATTATAGCTGGAGACTCTGTCCTACAGGTTGAGGAACAAGTGAAAATGACAACATCAGATAAAAAAGTTATGTTTTTACTATAACGTTCCATCTGTTTTGTCCATTTTCATTCTTCCTCAACCTCCCATCCTTCCTTTCCCTCCTCCCCCCTGCCCGTGACTATGAGAGACTTGATGGATATGTTTATAGGGATCACAGTTCCTGTTTGAGCTCCTGATCTTTGTGCTTCTTATATGTATGTATATATATATATATATATATATATATATATATTTTACATTTGTTAACCGGGAGAGTCCAACTGGATATATGTCCATTTTCAGTGGAGGTCTGGGGAGAAAAGCTCCAGAGCAGTTAAATTGTTAACATACAAGATAGCGAGTTTGACAAAAGGTACATTTGCCAACATTCACAGGATACATTTTTTATACACCTTATAGAAGTATAGAACAGCAAGTATAGCAAGAAGGCAGAATTGATAACTTACACAAGACATTTCTACACCTGAGAGAAATTCTGTATGCAATTGGTTTACTTTTCAGTGGTGATAGTTTACATTTACCCATGTTTCCAGCAAACTCGATATGAGGTAGTTTGGGGGAATGAGGCATTGTGGGTAGGATAGGAGGAGCATGAGCTTCGAATCTCAGTCATGGAAAGGGGCTGAGTTGTGTCCAAGGGTCGAATCCAAGACCCACAGGTTTTGGAAGAATGAAAATGGACAACACAGTTATGGTAAGAAAACTTCTTTTTCCCATGCATGGAGAACACCCTCCCAACTAAGATTCCATGTCTACCATTCTTTTAAGACCACCACAGAAAGCAGCTCAGCTGTAGATGATGTGTCCATATTCTTCTGTCATTCCATCACATCCAAACTTGAACTTCTTTCTAGGACTTCCCTACCCATGAAACACATCTAAACAATCTAGAGACCCTTACTGTAGGTAGTAACACTGTTACTTTATATGATTTGGAGATCATTAATATTGAAAACAAATATGCACAATGCTTCCTAGATTTTGTCAGTGCTAACTCACTCAACCAGATTATGTTCTGCCCTATCAGGGGGTAAATTTAATCAGTTTGGTCATCACAAACATTGCACTTGTATGCCCTACACCATAACCTCATCAATGGTCATTTCCATCTACCATTTGGTTGTCTTCACAACTAGGACCCACCCCATTATGCCTACAAAACCTCACTGTCTCTTTCAGCAGACTAATCAAGTTAAGCATAAATCCTTATGCAACTAACTGATGACTTAATTATGGTTCAGAATCCCTCACCCTTGAGAACCCAGTAGCCAACACCACAGATTGTGCAGACAGCTTCTATGCTCATATCAGTGCCTGCATCAAGACATCCCTTCCCATCTACCATAAATTTGGTGCCAAAATTAAGAAGAAATGATCTGTGGCAGATCTTCGGTGTTGAGAACTCTACAACAAAAGCAGAAACAAACCTCCTCATCCTTAGGAACACACACTGAAAACATCATGTTCCAAAACAGAATTAAAGAAATTAAACAAAGAACTTACAAATAAAAATCAAAGCCACCAAGGTTAAGCATGAACTGATAATTACCAGTGTTAGCAAGAACAACCTTAAGACCTTATTCAAATACATTAGGAACGAAAAATGTCCAGCATTGTATTGAGCTGATTCACAGAAATATTAGCCAGTCAAACATTGGTGACATAGTGCCCTTATTAGCAGATAAGTTTAGTTCACCCTTCTCTGCCATCACCTCCCAGCTTCCCTTGTGAACTTTCCAGACTCCCATTGATAGTCTCTGAGCAAGTTTTAAAAATTCTCTTGAAGGAAAAAACACTAGCTTTAATGGACTTGACAGTGTGGTGGGGTGTTTCCTTGCAGTATTATAATTTGTCACAGACCCACTCCTAATTCTGTTCAGCCTCATACTTTCAAATGGCTTTCTGACAGATCCCATCATTTTTGTTTTGGCAAAATAATGGGACATAGCATTATTGGCCTTTTAAGTAATGCTATTTGCAGCATACATGTCCTTGGCCAAACCATTTTGGGGTTATGAAGTGTAGATTATGGTTGTTTAACTTGATAAGCTTCTTTGAAAGGTCACTAAAGCTTTGGATGAGGGCAAAATTGTTCATATAACATACCTTGATCTAGACGAAAGCTTGTTATCCCACACCCAGGCATTATTAGCAGACTAATCAAGTTAAGCATAAATCCTTATGTTACCCACTAGATTCAACTGACTCCAAATTCAGAGCTATTATAAATTCTCCAGAGGCCTTCCTTATCTTCGAGGGTCTGTGACATACAAACACATGGTACCACCGGCATGCTCAAAAGCTAAATGCAGAAAAGTTCAGTAATGTGTCATTGGAAAACAAGTGCACCCTCTCACCTTCCACATCAGACACCTTCGTCAGAATCAGTACATTTGTTAGGATTTGTGCACTTTTCATAGACAAGCAAATATTTAACTATCCTGACTCTGTGGTCATTAGGAAATCTTTCTACCTAGAGTAGCTGATTACCAAGGGTATGTCATCTAGACCCAATGATGTTATCATCCTCTACTGTTGCTTTCTTAGACCAGTAATTGAATATAGTGCTATCTTCAACATGTACTTAATCAAATACATGATCCAGCTTGAAAGATCCCAATATTTCCTCACTAGGAACAAGAAGAGCCTAAGCTCTTCTTTCCTTTCAAAATTCCTTAAAGCTTTAACTATATTATTGGTCTCATACAGACTGCTACAGGTGACCTCTGCCTAGCTTACAAGACCTCAAATTATCTCATCTTGTGTGACCATCTACACATTTACAAAATATACAGCACCATAAACACCCTTATTGTTGACCTAAACTTCCACCACACCATAAAATCAAAACCTGCCAGCAGGGTAAATACCTCTCCCACAGAATTCCCCTCCTGTGGAAAAGATTCTCACTCCATATTAAACAAAGTAGTGTCTTAACCCTCTTCAAATGCTACCTAAATGAATGTATGGGAAGCTGTAAATTTATCCTGGGTGTGATCTCTCAGTCCTTATGGCAAGGGATAAAATGTAGTAGATATTGCTTGACTTGACATAAAATAATCCACCCAGGTCACCTGCCTAGTAACAACGCATGAACCTGTGCCCATCCTGATGTATAATTTGAAACAAGACTGTGTTTACTTCAGTGGCATTCTTGCTGTAAGAATTGCTTGAACAAGTCTGAATCTAGTAATATTGGTCCATTCTGACTGGCCAAAAAATTGCTAGTTGGAACCACAAGACTGGTTAGCTGTCTAATCAGTCAACCAACAAGAATGTATTGGCTTTTTATAATATGCTTAGTAATTTGGCTGTAGCACTCATCACTGGAAAAAGTACAATATTAAAGCTTTGACACTGCCAACATCTTTTTTTACCATATTTTTTATTAAAGTAACATAGAGTAGACAAGCACAGAAAAAAAAGTTATGACATCCTGACCAGTTATAAATTTTAGTTGCTTTTCTGCTTTAGGCCTGATAAGGAGCAGTGTTTCAAAATGCTTTAGGTTATGTTGGTTGACCTTATAATGTTCTGTTTTTTTTTAATACCCTGAAATTGCAACAGTTGTTCCAGCTTGGCAAAATGTTTTAACATCAATACTGCACTCGTTATTCTAATATCTCTATCATTCCTTTTCAGTCAAGTTTTAAAGAATCGTTTATGTGCGACTTCTTCAAATTATTTCAAGAAGACCAGTGCACAGAATTAGTTAAAAAGGTATGCTGCGTATGTTCCATTTTTGATGTTTTTTCTGTTAAGTTGCAGCAGTTAGTGCTCTCTTTTTTTTTTTTTTTTTTTTTTTTAACAGGAAACATCTTCATTGAATTATCACTTATGACATAGGCAATCATACATTTATATAAATGAAAACAAACCATGTTGACATATTTTCAGTTGCAAACATTATACATCACGTATAATCTTTTGTAATGTTATCAGTCAGACAGAACATAACTCATTCATTTCCTGCTTTCACTTAAACCTCATTCCTCCAGAACATTGTTATGCATGTATTGTTCCCACAATTCCCATTATTTTTCTATGTAATCTGCTCCTACCCTTTCCTAAATATTCCATTTTCAGTTCTTTTATCTCTGTTACTATATTCACTACTTCTCGTACAATGAGTTTAGACTTTGATTTCCATTTTCTAGTCATTGCTTTTTTGGCATACATCAGAATTAAACTCAGCAAAGCCTTAGTGTGTCTAGGCAATTCCGATTCTGTATCGCAGCTCAAAAATATAATTTCCTTAGTTACACCAATTCGCTTGCCCAGTATTTCTGACAGAGTAGTCTGCAGGGAGTTTTTAACATCTGCCAACTCACCACACTCCCAAAAAATATGTTCCCAGTTTTGTCTTTCTTCCCCTTCACACCTCCAACATTTGCAATCTACCTGAGGAAAAATTATTTGGAATCTGATTGGGGTATAAAAATACCTATGCAAACACTTCCGAAGCAAAACTCCTAGATAATTCTAGACTTTGCTTATTTGGGAGCAATACATATGTTATCCCATTGTTTCTTTGTGAATTGCTTATCCAATCTCCCTTCCCAATCCTTTCTAACCTCCTCTGGTTGATTCCTATATCTATCATGCAATATTTTATATGTTGTACTAATTATCCCTTTTTTAACAGCAGCTTATCTTCTAAATTCTACTAAAAACTCTACCAGTGCTGGTGTTTCAGTTAGAATTCCCCTGTTCCTTTCTCTGTCTGTACTGCAATACCAATCTTTGATGGGGAAGGCAATTTCTAGTCTGCAGTCCAAGTGAATTATTGGCCTTTTCCCATTCTGTTACTATTCCCTGTACAGTTATTTACTCCCAATACTTTGGTTCCTTTGCCAGTTTTCTCTAGTAAATACCAGCCCACTCATGCCTATTCTCTGTATCCCTAATTGCAATAGTACCTATCAGCAAAATCTCCTTTCTTTATTCCTGTTTTTGGCTTAATTCTTAGAATGCTTTTTGCTACTTTATAGATGTCATATTCTGCGTGGTTATTGTGATCTGCATCCAAAATCCCAGTCTCTCCTTATTTCTTGAATTCTCACCCCCAACCCATTTCATCATCATCTCTTTCCACTTTGAGTTGTAGCTTTCTGCTCATGCTATGCATAGGAGCCATATTATTCTTTTGGAAGGATCAGCTTATCCCAATGACTCTTGCCCTCTTCCCCTCCCAGATAAAATCTTTCAGCTCTTTTCATGACTTCTCTGGTTGATAAAATATGCCTGAACTGTGTATAAAACTAAGGGTACTAAAAGCATTTTCACTCCTTGTATCTTGCTACCCACGTCTGTAAAACAGAGGTTCCAATTTACTGATCTGAAGTAGTTTACTTAATTTGATGTTCTTCGTGTTTCACTTTTGCAGTCATCACTTGTGGGTTATCACTGTTGTGTTAACCCTTGGCCGGCCCAAATACCAGAGTGAATGTTTTTGTGTGCTGGCTACTTTCACATGTAGTCTGACGTGAAGTCGTCAGTACTATAAAGCAAGGCAGCCGACGTCATTGCATCAGTCTTTCTTGTCGTGGAGCCCATAGCAGAAGCAGATCACACAAGTGCCGGTCGGTCGCTACCAGAAGTCACATTTCAGCAGAAAATGTGTAAAGCTAAGTACCTCGTTGGGGACCCTTTTTTCTTGCTGTAACCGATGTCCAAAAAAGTTAACAATTGTCTCGCCTGTGGAAAGCAGATCCCACACCGAGACTTTCATTCTTACTGCATCACTTGTTTAGGCCCAGACCACGACATCCCTCGTTGCCGGATGTTCTTCGTGTTTCACTGTTGCAATCATTACATTTGGGGTATCTACCTGCAGGTAGCCCTCAGCCAGCCTGAATACCAGAGTCTTGGATTCATGTGTCGGATGCTGTCCCTCCTTCCATGATGTCAGGGGTATAAAACATGCAGCCGATGCTATTATATCAGTCTTTCTTGCCATGCGGTGCCCGAAGTAGAAGCAGTTAGCAAGTGCCGGTCAGCCGACTCCTGAAATTTTCGTTTTCAAATTTCAAAATCAAAGTCTTCGAAAAAAGCTAAGTACCCTGTTGGGGATCCTTTTTCTTGCTCTTAACCGATGTCAGTAAAAATGAACAATTGTCCTACCTGTGGAAAGCAAGTACCTCATAAAGATTTTCATTCGTACTGCATTCCTTGCTTAGGCCCAGACCACGACATCCCTCGCTGTTGGTTTTCTGCCTTATTCAACCCCCAAACTATTCATCGTCTGTCTATTTTCGCAGCAAATTATTTTGGTACTCAGTTTAACTATCCAGAAATGGCTTCTGTAAGCCATCCGACTACTGATATTCTGAAAAAACGTAAGGATAACGACGGAGACCGACCGCATAGGTCCAAAACTGCAGACGACTCTTCCGTTAAGCTATTCGCCAGTTTGCCAGTACTCAGTAAGGTGCTTTCGCAGCCCCTGATACCCGCTACTTCAAATTCGCAGGCCTCTACTGAGACCCATTTGGAGTCCTGTATGCCGCGAGATGCTTCTTCGACTATGGAACCTGCAGATGTGTCTACCTTGGATGGGTCCGGAGCCACTGTGCAGGCACCGGCTTCTGAGGGTGTATTCAGGCCTATAGATTTGCATTTTAAACCAATGCCATCTTCTTCATCGAGGCCTAAACCTCGACCCACGCCTAGAAAACCAACGTCCAAACTGCATGGTCAGGCCCATATGCCTAAAAAACAAATGCTTAGAATGGCTGAAGACCTTTTTACTTTAATTAGGGGAAGCCAGCCTTCCCCCTCTAAGAGACCTAGAACTGATTTTCCTTCTGATTCCTCTGATCAGGATTCTGAAATTTCTGTTTCTTCTGATTACTAGGATTTGCCCTTCTCTACCTATGAGGATTCTGATGCAGAGGATTCCAATCCCTCTGCTTCCCCTCCAGAAGATTTTTCTTTTGGTGAAACCTTGCACACTCTTAGGAAGCATTTCCGCTGGGAAAGCCAGGATTACTCTGACTCCAAAAAGAGGCTTGGGGAATTTTTACTCCTCCCTCAACACAGGCCTTTAGCTATCCCTCCTGTTCTGGACATTGTAGATGCCTTCTTGGAATCTAGCCTGGCCCCAGACACTTTACCTCCAGCTCCCAGAAAACCTGACAGGTATTACAGAGTACCTAACTCTCACAAGTTCCTCTTCAAGAATCCTACTGCGACTCCAGAGACCATTTCCCAAGGACCTAAGAGCATTAAAGCTACTGCTGCCAAAAACCCTACCCCCGCTGATAGAGATTCCAGGGCCTTTGACAGATGGGTTAAGAAGGCATACACTTCTGCTACCTTGGCTATTAGGGCCTTAAATTGCCAGTTCCATATGTTAAAGTATCAGCAGCATATTATGGGACTACTTAAACAGAAAATTATGTTGATTCTTGACTGTGCTGAACATGAAGAATTCCAGGATTTAATGCATTCTGCTGAACAAGTTGGTAAACATACTTTGCAATGTGGTTTTGACTCTTTAGAAGCATCTTGCAGGGCTGCTGTCACTGGGTCTGTACTTAAAAGGCATGCTTGGCTTAAGGAGCAAAACTTGCCAGATCATGTTAAAGCTAAATTGCTGGATGCTCCCTTAAACCAAGACCACTTCTTTGGCAACAAGGCAGAAGAAGTCCTTAAAAAGGTGGAGGAAAAAGCTAAATCTACGCAAACTGTTAAAGAGTTCCTGCAAGTACAGCCTCCCAGATTTAGTAGGCATTGGCCTTCTAAGAATTGGTCCTTTCCAGTCTCTTCCAGGCCTTCTCAGTCCAAACCCAGGAACAGCAGACCACCTAGGTTACAGTCTCAGACTACACACAGGCCTAAGCAGTGGAGGGCTCCCACTTCCAAAGCTGGAAGTAGTAAGACACCCCCATGGAAAAATGTCACAATGACTTAACCTTAACCCTTCCAAGTCTGCTCAACTATCTGCTCCCTTAGTAGGAAAGCTCACCCTGCATGCAAAAAAACTGGGAACTCATTACTCAGGACAAATGGGGTTTAAGTATAGTTTTCCAAGTATACAGATTTCTCTTCCACCCCTTACCAACCCCAAACGGTTGGCTAGACCTACCCACAAATCAGTGGGCAGAGGCTCAACAGCAGGTTCTCTCTCTTCTAAGTATCAGGGCTACTCAACCTGTCCCAGCAGAAGAAAGGGGACAAGGTTTTTACTCAAGACTTTTCTTGGTACCCAGAAAAGACAGCTCCTGACATCCTATCCTGGGCCTCTCTGTTCTAAACACCTTTTTGGTAATCCCAAAATTCAAAATGCTAACATTTCAACAGCTGCTTCCTATACTAGGGAAAGATGCCTGGTTGGCAACCTTAGACTTAAAGGAAGCTTACCTGCACATTCCAGTAAGAGAATATTGCAGGAAATACTTACGTTTCAGAGCAGGCTACATGCACTGTCAGTTCTATACACTTCCCTTGGGCTTATCTACTGCACCCAGGGTATTCGCAAAGTGTCTAGCTCCAGCCTTTGCATTTTGCATGCAGAGAAATATTCAAATATACTCATACCTGGACGGTTGTCTAATTCAGGCAGAAAGCCAGGACATGCTATTACAACATCTGGCATTTGTAAAGAATCTTCTAACCTCGCTGGGGTACACCATAAACGAAAAGAAATCTCATCTGGTACCCTGCCAGCAGATTGTATTCCTGGGAGCAAGCTTGAACACAGCTTCCCAGATAGCTTACCTCTCGCCAGAGGAACAAATTTATTTGACAGCCTACTTCAAACTACTGGCCACAAAGACCCAGCAATCTGCCAGGAAAATTTTGCAAGCCCTGGGGTTCATGGCCTCTTGCATTCTACTAATTCCATATGCAAGACTGCATATGAGGAAACTACAGTGGTATCTAAAAAAGCCTATGGTGTCAACATTCTCAGGACCTGGAATCAATGATTCCTATCATTCCTTGTATAAAGACAGCATTCCTTTGGTGACCAGGGGCCTGCCACCTCAACAAGGGGCTCCCTTTCAGTCTACCCCCTGCCACCCTAACCCTGACTACAGACTCATCAGACTTTACATGGGGGGCTCACTTGGCAGGCCAGTGCATTCAGGGCAAATGGAACCTCAGTCAGATGCACCTGCATATCAACCAAAAATAAATGTTAACTGTACAGAATTCCCTGACAGCCTTCAAGGACCACATCCTTCCAGGACAATTATTGGTAAAGACAGACAACACCACAATTATGTGGTACGTAAACAAGCAGTGGGGAACCCACTTGTACCCTCTTTGCAGACTAGCCATGGCTCTGTGGAACACAGCCCTGAGCTAACAGGTGCACCTACAAAGTAAATACACTGGCAGATGGACTAAGCAGAAATCTCATGGACCCACACGAATGGAAACTGGAACCAAAAATATTCAACCTCTTGAGGAACAAATGGGGGACTACAGAGATAGACCTGTTTGCCTCCCCTCAGAACTACCAATTGGACAAATTCTGCACAAGGACTCCCCACAGTCAAGCTTGGAAAGTGGATGCCCTGTCCTTCATCTGGGAAAGCCTCTTGGTTTATGCCTTTCCCCCTCTGCCTCTCCTCTCGAAGGTTCTGCTAAAGATCAAACAGGACAGACCAAGGACAATTCTTATTGCACCAGACTGGCCTTGCCAGCACTGGTACCCCTTCTTGCGCAGCATGATACTGCTGGATCCATGGCACCTACCTCAGACACCTTCCCTGCTGTCCCAGCAGGCAGCCCAGATTCTGCGCCCTCAGCTTCAAACCCTGAACCTTGCCACCTGGCTAATTTCTTGAGCTCTCCAATAGCATCCCTCAGTAAGCAGGTGCTAGAGGTCATTCTGGAAGCAAGGAGACCTAGTACTAGAAAATGCTGAAAAGTGGAAAAGATACGGTTCCTGGAGCCAGACCCAGGGTATGGGCACTACGGTGCCCGGTTTACCTCATATTCTTCAGTACTTAACAGAAGTGCTCCACAAAGGTCTATCCTTCTCGTCAATTAAAATTCATGCCTCTGCAATTTCAGCACATTATAATACTGAACCACCCCTCTTCTCACCCCCTGTTAAAGCAATTCCTCACCGGGGCTAAAAATTTAAGACCCCCCCCCCATGCGAGCCCCTACTCCAGCCTGGGACCTTAACTTTGTACTGGAAAAGCTCACTCTCCCTGCATGTGAATCAGCTGCAACTGCAGAGTTGAAATTTCTTTCTTGGAAAACAGCTTTCCTTCTAGCCATCACTTCAGCAAGAAGAGTGTCTGAATTACAGGCCCTCATGGCAGTGGAGCCCTTCATTATCTTCCATGCAGATGGGGTTTCCCTCAGGACTAATCCTTCCTTTATGGCCAAGGTGGTGTCTAGTGTGGCCCTAAATCAGTCCATTCATTTGCCTACCTTTTTTCCTACTCCACAGAACAAATGAAAACAAATTCTGCACTCTTTGGACGTGCACAGACAACTTAGATTTTATTTGGACAGGACTAAGCCTCTCAGAAAATCTGAACAGCTGCTAGTTGGCTTTGCTGCAAAGGCAGAGGGGAAGGCCATTTCAAAGCAAACCATTTCTAAATGGCTAGCCCATTGCATTCATTTCTGCTATAAGCACCATGGAAGACCTACCCCACAGGGGATAAGATCACATTCCACCAGGGCTACATCTACCTCTACAGCCTTTCTCAGAGGGGTCCCTACCTGGGACATCCTAGAAGCTGCTACCTGGAGCTCTGTTCATACCTTCACCAAGCATTACCATATGCCTATTTTCTAAATCCAGAGCTGGTTTTGCCACTGCAGTATTGCAGGACTTAATAGCTGGTCCTAATGCTCTCTAACTTCCTCCTCCCTTCCTTAGCTTTGGGAATCTACCCAAATGTAATGACTGCAACAGTGAAACACGAAGAACATAGTACAATTGTGTACACTTACCATAAATGTAGATGTTCAAGTGTATTCACTGTTGCAGTCCTGGTTACCCTCCCTCCAGCCCCCTGACTTCTCTTGGCTCTACCTTTCCTTCTTGTTTGGTGTATTTGACCTTTCTGGTGTATTTGCTTTTTGTTGGAGGTGTAACGTAACATATAATTGCTTCCTATTATGGGGGCACCTGACATCTGGGGCAAGAAAAACTGATGTAATGGTGTCGGCTGCATGTTTTATACCCCTGATGTCATGGAAGGAGGGACAGCATCCGAGGCAAGAATCCAAGACTCTGGTATTCAGGCTGGCTGAGGGTTACCTGCAGGCAGATAACCCAAATGTAATAACTGCAACAGTGAATACACTCGAACATCTACATTTATGGTAACTGTACACAACTGTGCTTTCTGTGCCATCTTTAATGCGAGAACCACTCTATGTAGAGCTCTTTTTGTAGACAATTACTTTCGTATTCCGTCTTCGAATTCCGATATGACATCCATCAGCCAACAATCTGTTGAGATTCTGAAAAAAAATTAAAGATAGAGACAGGCCACAAAAGGCTAAGCCTTCCGAAGATGCTACCACTAAGCAAGTAGTCACTTGTCTGGAATTCAGTGAGGCGCTTTCATAGCACCTGATGCCCGACTCGCTTTCTACGTAGGCCTCTGCCGAGACCCTTTCGGAGTCTGGTATGCCGCAGAAATCCACTTCGTCTTCCGAACCTTTGGCTGCCTCTGCCTCTGTTGGGTCTGGAGCCGCGACGCAGACACCAGCTTCCGAAGAGGCCTTTCAGACTACCGATTCCAGACAGAAACCGACATCTTCTCTTCTGACTACTGTTTCTCAAAGACCGGTGGATTCTCTCTGGCCTAGAAGCCACGCCACTCCTAGGTAATCTGCTTCCAGCCACCATCTTGCTACTCCCCCCACCCCAAGCTCAAATGCTTAAAATGGCGGAGGATCTCATCTCCCTTATTTGAGATAATCAAGACCCCACTCCTAAAAGGAAAAGGCCCCCTTCTCCTTAAATTATGACAGACCTAGAGTCTGAGGAATCTGATTATTCTGCGTTTGAAGAGGTACAACATCCCTTAACTGTTTATGAGGATTCAGATGTCGAGAAATCCATCCCCTCTGCCTCCCGGTCCAGAGGATCTCTACTTCGGGGAAACCCTTCACTCCCTCAGGGAACATTTTCAATGGGAATCTCAGGACTACCCACAGTCAAAGAAATGACTTAGAGTTTCTGGACCTGCCCCAGCACAGACCCCTGGTCCATCCCACTTATTCTGGAAGTGGTGGATGATGTTTTCCATGAATCCAGCTTAGCCCCTGATGCCCTGCCTCCTGCTCCAGCTAAACCTGACAGGTACTACAGAGTAACGGATTCTTACAAATACCTGTACAGGAACTCTGCTGCAGACCCTGAGGTCATTACACAGGGACCCGAAGGAGCTAAGAGTAGTTCTGCCAAGAATCCTCTTCCTTCTGACAGACTCCAGAGTACTGGACAGATAGGGTAAGAAAGTATACACCTCTGCTACCTTAGCTATCAAAGCACTCAATTGTCAGTTCCATATGTTAAAATATCAACAACACACTTTGGAACAATTAAAACATAAGATTGCTACCTCTTCTGACAGTGCCAACTCAAAAGAGCTGCCAGAATTACTACACTCTGCTTGCCAAGTGGCCAAGCACTCATTACAATGTGGATATGATGCCCTAGAAGCCTCTAGCAGGGCAGCAGTGACTGGATCTGTTGTTAGAAGACATGCATGGCTGAAGGAACAACCTCTCCCTGATCATGTCAAGTCTAAACTTATTGATGCACCGCTAGATAAGGAACGCCTGTTTGGGGAAAAAGAAGAAGAGGTGCTTAAAAAGATGGAAGACAAAGCAAAGTCTATGCAAACAGTAAAAGAGTTCTTTCAAGTTCAACCACCCAGATTCAGCAGGAACTTTCCCTCTAAAAATTGAGCCTTCCTTGCACCCAGCAGACAAGGCCAAGGTAAGGCCCACAGGGACAGGACATCCAGGCCCCTATCCCAGGGCCAGCAAAGAAGCAAATAATGGACTACTTAAGCCTCTAAGGCAGGGAGTTTTAAGCCAAGCTTCTATGGCAAGCACTCACAAGGACTCTCCCTCCCCCCTCTGCCCTCCTTTCACTCATCTAAAACTAGTAGGAAGACTCACCCTTTTCAAGGACAATTGCGTCTCTATAATCAAGGGCCAATGGGTATTAAAAATCATTTCTCAGGGATACAGATTCTCCTTCAGCGAACTCCCTATTCCAAGAGGGTACCCAGACCTCTCCCCAAACCAGTGGGCAGAGGCATTAAAACAGGTAGAAGCACTAATATCCCAGGGGGCAGTAGAACTTATCCCTCTGGACCAAATAGGAAAAGTTTTTACTCCAGAATATTCCTTATTCCCAGAAAAGAGGGCACTTGGCGCCCAATCCTGGATCTATCCAAATTGAACACCTCCCTGGTGGTCCCCAGATTCAAAATGGTAACCTTGTAGCAGCTCCTGCCTATGCTCACACAAAATGCCTGGCTGGTGACACTAGACCTAAAAGATGCCTACCTCCACATCCCCATCAGGGAATTGAGCAGGAAATTCCTGTGCTTCAGAGCAGGCAATCAGCAGTTTTCGTTCTCTGCACTGCCCTTTGGCTTATCTACTGCTCCCAGAGTATTCACCAAATGCTTGGCCCCGGCTATAGCATTCTGCAGACAGAGAAATGTACAGATTTACCCTTAACTGGTCAACTGTCTCATTCAGGTGAACAGCAAAGAAAAGTTGCTCCAAGATCTTCTCTTTGTCAAGAAACTCCTAACTTCTCTAGGGTTCACCATCAATGAGAAATAAATCAAAGCAAAACCCCACCAGGAAAATTGTTTTCCTGGGAGCTATGCTGGACACAGCAACCCTAATGGCTTTCCTATCCCCAGAAAAGCAGAGCTTCCTGCCTGTCTACTTCACGTAGCTGGCTTCCAGGCATCACCTCACTGCGAGGAAGTTCCTGCAACCCTGGGATACATGGCATCTTGCATCCTTCTCATCCGTCTCGCCAGGCTTCACATGAGAAAACTTCAGTGGTACTTAAAGAACCTTTGGTCTCAGCACTCAGTCCCTAGAGACCACTCTCCCACTGATCTCTTGCATAAGGGATGAATTTCTCTGGTGGGCAGAGGCCAGTGCCATGAACAAGGGTCTTCCCTTCATCCTCTGCCCTTTCATCCAGACTATCACCACCAATGCCTCAGACATAGCTTGGGGCACTCACCTAGCAGGCAGGTTTT